>NC_134087.1:89875760-90177426 GCF_000715075.1 Nicotiana tabacum
TAATTGTACATGCATCATGGTCAAACCTAGCAGGGTTAATATGTTTTCCACATAATAACCCATTAAGACAAGCCTTACCCAAAAGTCCATCGGGTTTTCCATAATCCCAACGGACGCAACCACGATTGTGTGCATTAATTTTGGAGAAATAAGTGCCAATGTGCTAATCATTATTGTTGTGCATGGTGAAATCGGAGTACCGGTTTCTCGTTGAAAAATTGCTTCAGTAGGTCGCCTCGGAGGCTCGGGACCTCGAGCTGGTCACTTTCCTCGAGATTTGTCGATACCCAGCCGAGGATAACATCGGCCGAAACCCCGACGAACACGGGAAACTTCCGAAGAATGCATCCGGAGTCAATCAAGTCTATTTGGGCAGCCTAACATTGGCCCATGCATACATCATGAAGCTAGTTATCTGTCCCATCCCGTTTCCTTTATCACTCAACGTATCTTGTACTAAGTTTGGGCTCCCTCCTCTTATAAAAGGGAGTAGTTAACACTCTGTAAGGCAGAGCTCCAACCATTTCTCTACAAGATCAATAATATCTCTCTCTCTGTTTTCTCTCTAACTCATATGCTCGAGGCTACTCTTTTATTTATTACTTTCGTATATGTTCTTCATTTATTGCTTGATATTGGCCATGAAGTGCCCTGTTTGATCGTACCTTAACTGTTATTCCATTCCCGACTACCCCCGATAGCTCAAGCTCAAGCCTGATATCGACCTCGAGGTCCTTCATCGACCAGTCCGAGGCTCAGGCTGCAAGCCCCCCCTCTCCCGGTTTGATTACTGCCCCGCTTCAGCTCGTATTTCTTCGTTAAACTTCATACTCTTAGCATCAACTGCTCTATGTAATTAGCATAAAAATAGATCACGTATTTTTAGAATCCCATTTACAAATTTAATTGTTGTTACCATTTTCACGGTAAATAGTTTGGCGCCCACCGTGGGGCTAAAAATAATAGTGATTATTTTCTTGCGAGTTTCATTACACAAACACAAGTTATCTTTCACGTTTTTTTGCTCGAGATCTTTGATTTCAGGTTAGAATGTTTGACTCGATAAACAGAGTCGAGAACGACAACCTCAAAAACCACGGGGAAACAAAACGTGGTTGTTCCGGCTATCGGCGCACCAACATAGAATCCCGATAACGCACCCGGGCTGATTCTAGCGGATGCGGATTCACATGACGCACAACAGGTCGATGAAACCTCGCACACCAACAGGAGCATATGGCATAGCGACCGACATGAAGCCCAAAGAACCCCAGCCCAGGAAGAATAGGAAGTTAGTCTTCATGTTATTTTTGAAATGTTGCAGGCACAACAGTTGGCCATCGCTCAGTTACAAAGCCATTCGAAGACTCCCAGCACGGCAGCGCCGGAAACAGCTCCCCTCGCGCGAACAAGTACCCGAGAGATCAAGCAATAACGGATCGGTAGCCGACCCTGCCATAGTAAAGATGCTTGAGGACCTCACCAAAACGATCGAATCGGGTGAGAAAATTATAGCAGCTACGATAAAAAGGTCGAGACCTACAACTCTAGGGCGATCAGATCCCGGGTGCGCCCCCCATTCTCAAGGGCATGGATTTGAAGAAGTTTATACAAAGGTCGTTCCCCGAGGAAGCGGCCTCGAAGCCCATTCTAAAGAAGTTCAGAATGTCATAACTCCCTAAGTACAATGGTACCACTGACCCTAATGAACACGTTACTGCCTACACCTGCGTAGTAAAAGGCAATAATATAAAGAATGACGAGATCGAGTCCGTATTGCTGAAAATATTTGAGGAAACACTCTCGAAGGGGGCCATGATGTGTATCACTACTTGGTTCCTAATTCCATAGACTCATTCGCCATGCTAGCAGACTCCTTCGTGAAGGCACATGCCGGAGCCATCAAGGTAGCAACAAGGAAGTCTGACATTTTCAAAATCAAGCAAAGAGAGAATGAGATGCTGCGGGAATTCGTCTCCCGCTTTCAGATGGAACAAATGGAGCTACCGCCAGTCTCCGACGACTGGGTAGTGCAGGCCTTCACCCAAGGCCTGAACGAATGAAGCTCGGTGGCTTCAAATAGCTGAAACAGAACCTGATCAAGTATCCAGCCGTTACCTGGTCAGACGTCCACAACCGGTACCAGTCAAAGATCAGGGCCAAGGATGACCAGTTGGGATCCCCTCGGGCTCAGTATACCCAAGAAGGCTCCTGGCAAAGGAACCGAAACCAAATAAAGAAAGGTATCAGCCATACCTCGAGGATAGGAGGAACGCTCCGAGGTGCAACCTACCCCGCAATGATCGGAGAGTGGACCGAGGGCAGGACCCTCGAGGGCTCATCAACAGAACCAGGTTCGATCGAAATGTGGTACCAACGGGTTCTCCCCACCTGTCAGAATACAACTTCAATGTCGATGTGATAGACATCGTGTTTGCTATCAGTAAAATTAGAGACGCCAAGTGGCCCAAACCTATACAGTCAGATCCTTCGCAAAGGAATTACAACTTAGAATGCGAGTTTCACAACACGCACGGACACAGGACCGAGGATTGTCATCAGCTACGAGAAGAGGTAGCTCAGCTGCTTAACAAAGGACATCTACGGGAATTCCTTAGCGATCGAGCCAAAAACCAGTTCCGAGAAAGCAAGGCAACCAAGAAAAACGAGATGAACGAGCCGCAATATATCATCCACATGATCATGGGGGGCACCGATGCCCCGGAGGAGCCCGTAATGAGAAGAACAAAAATATCCATCACCAGAGAAAAGTGAACTCGGGGATATATCCCCGAAGACGCCCTCATGTTCAGCAAAAAAGACACCAAGACCCTGTCTCAACCTCCACAACGACGCACTGGTAATCTTTTTCCTTGTAAATTCTTTTCAAATAAAACGTGTACTCGTGGAACCAGCAGCTCGGCCAATATTGTCAGGTTAAGGGTGATAGATCAGCTCAGATTGCTCAACCAAATCGTGCTCGCCACTCAGGTCCTCAACGAATTTAACATGGCGAGCGAAACAACGAAAGGAGAAATCACCCTCCCAGTTACTGTGGCCGGCATGACCCAAGACACAAAATTCCATGTCATCGAAGGAGACATGAGGTATAACGCCTTATTTGGGCGGCCGTGGATACACTGCATGAGAGAAGTACAATCTACCCTTCACCAAATGATAAAATTTCCAACGAAGGACGGAATTAAAACAATCTATAGGGAACAACACGCGACGAGGGAAATGTTCGCAAAACACGATGCGGTACCGACGCTTGTGCCTCCACCCCGAATAAACCAAAGGGTAAATCGGGCCTCACCCTCGATCGAACTTGACATAACGAAGTAAAGAACCATACCGCATCTTTGCCTCAGGCAATTGAAACAAATCAGCCCTCACGATTGTAGCAAATCAATCCCGAGGCGTCACCAGCATATCTCACTTCCAGGTACGACCATCTCCCTTTCTATTGCGAATTTAGGACTACCCCTTATGCAGGCATTTGACCAGAACAGTCAGAATGCTAAAACAACCCAAAGACCTTGAGACTCTCAAAATGCACCCGTTGCACTCTTTTCCTTCGACCGAGTTTTTGTCCCAAAAGAAAGGTTTTACTGGCAAGGTTTTTAACGAGGCAACGTCTGCGAGCTGCCCAAGGAAAATTCTACAAGTTGCAGACAACTTTGAACAGTAAGGGGCATTCCCCCGGAAAGCTACTCGCTTGAAAAGGTCTTGAAACGACAAATGAGGTTCCTGTAGGAAAGTAATGTACCGGGCCAAATGGTCGAAAGAACCGTGTCCATGTAGTCTGGCACCCGTCGGCAAATACGTGTACTATTGAACCAAGCAATAAAAGAATACCTTTTGTCAAATACACCTTCGCAGAGTAAGGTAACAATTCTTTCGCCAGAAACATCCCAAGCACTTGGGGACTGACACTAGCAATTCAACGCTCAGACGGCCTCCGGGTCGAAACCCCAAAATCACAAAGCCTTCAGGTAAGGCAACGCAGAAATCGCTGAGCGTCACCAACATCAAAGGTACCTTGAGCACTTGAAGACTATCGTCGGCCGCCACGCGCCTAAAAACCCTAGGCTATAAGACCCCGAGTGAGCAAACTCGGTCTAGCGTAGGCCTATTCAATACAACAACATGTATTTACGCCAACAGATCGAAGGGTATCTATCACAAAAAGCACCTCGTACTCCAAAAAGAAAGTTCAGCATGCTCACAGCAGGGATCCCTCCACCAAATGCGTCCCGAAATACTCGGAGACTTAGCGTCAATAATTTGGCACCCGCGCGACCCCAGGGTCGGAACTCCGGGCTCATAAGGCCCCAACAAGGCAACTTTGAGCTCACGAATAATGGCCTTCGAGCCTAAGCAAACTCGATGACTTGGAGACTGTCGTCAATTGCCATGCACTAGAAAACTCGAGGCCGTAAGACCCCGAACTCGATCTAGCTAGATCCATTTTACATAGCAACAAAAATTGTAAGACCTCAACAGGAATGACAAACTGTAAGACCTCAACAGGCATGACAAACTGTAAGACCTCAACAGGCATGACAGACTGTAAGACCTCAAAAGGTATGAAAATTTTGTAAGACCTTACTATAGGCATAAAACTCAATCCCGAAGTTTAGGATATACGTCGCATTTGTAAGAATCCCCCTCAGTGTAGATGCTTAAACTATCACTCAAGATCAAAAATGGCTTCGGCCAAACACATATGACTACGGTCAAAACGGCTGCACTAGCCAAATTAACACGACTCGGGGACGCCCGGCCATCGCTTACAAAATCGCAGGCCATTACTTCGAATATACTTCGAAAAGAACCGGTTAAAACAGGCTTCCCTTAATAGGCAAACGAGTTTCGACCATGTCAACTCCAAATCACGAGGCTTTGAGCTACTCAGCCTACGAGCTAAAAACTTTTCGAGGTGCTCGAACATTGCCGCTAACGACTTGAAATCGAGGTTCTTCCCAAACCGACGATGGGTCAGGCAAAATTATTTCAAAAGACCTTAACGAGAGGAAAACAAAGCCTACAATATGCCCACGGGAAAAAGCATAAGAGTCATTGTCGCCAGCCAAATGAGCCTTCGGGCCGCACACTAAAAGGTCGCAACGACCAACAGCATAAGAGCCACTGTCACCAGCTTGAAAATTGAAAACTTGAGGATTAAAATGAGCTTGTGTCGTAACCCGATTTGGAGACCGGATCCAAAATAGTTAACTACACATGCCTAAGGGCACAGCGTAAGTGCAATTGTCGCCAGCCAAACGAGCCTCCGGGCCACACACTTGAAAGGTCGCTTCGACCTGAGGCGCAAGAGCCATCGTCAGCCGCCCATGCAGGCACGAACAAACTTAAGGGTCAATTAAGGCTCAAGTCGCAACACGACTCGGAGACTGAACCCAAAATAGTTAAAAAATAAATGCCCAAGGGCAAGGAATAAGAACCATCATCATCCGCCCGTGCAGGCACAGGAGATTGAAGGTCAGGTAAGCTCGAGTCAAAGCCTGACTCGGAGACTAGGCCTAAATAGATGGGCAAGGCACAAAGGCCCTAATGCCTACTTGCGTCAAAGATCGCACTTAAGAGCCTCCGGTTCTGTCTAATGAGCTCCGGATCCACAAGGCTCCCGCCAAACACCAAAACTAGCCCGCCTGGTCAAAAGCAATGCAGAAAGAGATACAAAAGAGATAAAGCTTCAAGTTTTCTTTTATCTACATACGCAAAAGGTGCGCTCTCCATCTGTAAATGTGCTCTGCGAATGTCAAATACAAAATGGAAAAGTGGCAAAATCTATGCTCCGCTCCAGAAGGCTACAGCCTACCAGCCCCAGGATTTGCTCTCCGTGACGTCACCAAGGAGTGACCGAGCATCACGCTCGTCCGCCCTTGCTCGAGCCAACTCTTCTAGGAGGACAAAACCCCTGGCGTTGATCTCTTCAAGTGCCTCCCCTCGGGATCTACAAATAAACGTATCCCTCGATCCTTTTCTCGCAATCGAGGGCCCGCTCCAACTCAGCTCGGACATCAGTGACGTCCTTCAAATGGATTACCATTTCCTCGTCAGCCTTGGTCCGACTCAATACTGCTTCAGTCCGAGCATCGATTATTTCGACCCAGACCTTCGAGGGATCAGACTCCAGCTTCTCGATCATATCCACTCGAACCGAAGCTTGAGCCTGCACCTGAGCCCTCAGTTCACCACAAGCATTCCTAACTCGGTTGGCTTAGCCCCTAAGGTACTCCTGAGCCTTCGTCTTTTTTCTGCAACTAAAAAATAAGCAAAAGCCTAACATTAAAGGCTAATAAAGCAAAACGCTTACTATGAGAGGTCACATGCCCCATCAAATAGCTCTTGTAATTTGAGCTCCGGTACACCCCATATCGCCAGTGCATCAACTCAACCTCCTTCTCCTCGCTAAGGAGCCTAAGGGACTTACCCTCATCCAGAGGTATAGCCCCATGGCGGAGCAGTTCAAACCTGAGCCTATCAAAGTCCTATAGAGGGAAAACTTGATAAAGAAAGGAAGGCGCGAAATACAGAAGGACTACGACGAAACTCACCATGAAGTGAAGGTGGTGGACTTCCTCGAAGGCTGAGTACACTCCTGGTCGTCCAGCCCCTTCGGCCTTGAAATAACCGACCTCGATCGAAGCATAATCACTCGGAGGAACCACCGCTCTGGAATTAAAAACTTCAGGAACAGCGGGCTCGGCCGATGTTCTCTTACCGGAGACACGCACCCGCTTAGCCCCGCTAAAAGCTCCATCGCACTACGAGTGCATATCCCATTTATCGCCATTGTCCCATGGCTCGAAAGCCTAAAACTCCTCCACCTCTCCGAATGAGCACAGCCTCGCGCCTGGGGGACCATCCAATACCAACAACACCCGTATAAACACGATAGAAGAAGGAAGACACAGCTACTAGGTTCTCTCTCGCCATAGGCAGAACTGGAAAAGAGCGGGGCGCGCTGCCTAAAGAGTATTGCTCCATTTTCCAAGAAAATAATACGGGTTCCTAAGGTATAATACCAATGGTCAGCACCCGAGCAGAGCGACTTGTCCATGTCCGATATCTACCATCCCCGGCAACAGCGATTAAGGGCGCGATCAACCGGCACCATGGAGTCAGCAAACGTCGAAAACCAGAGGGGGAGCTTCTCTCCCCCTGTCAGATTAATCCCGTCATTGTCGCCATAATAGTCGCAAAGTTGAAAGACTGAAGGGCGGAAAGACATACAGGCGCGTTGACACCAGAAACATGGCGCGGAAAATGGCAACTGCGTAAGACAAGATAACCCATGGGAGGGCAAAAACAGCCTCATGCCATACATTAGAAGAACGGTGATGATTCGGAGCCGACCGAAGACGCTAACCAAAAGCACCATCTCTAGCCTCGAGGCAATAACCGATATCGAAGACCTCCATCCTAGTAAGGTGGTGCAACAGAGAGCCCACAACGCCTTCTCCAAACTCAAGGGTGGCACGCAACTCTGAAGATCTTCGTAAAGGGAAACCAGTCTGTGAAGAAATAAGCGTTTTTGAATGTCACCATACGAACCAGGCTCCGGGTGCTGTCCAGGATGGTCCAAGTGCGAGCGAGCCTCCATCCAGGGGCTGCTTTCAGGAAATCACCAGCATCCTTCGTCCACGGGTCCTCGAGCAAATTTCTTTTCAAAGGTTATTATGGTGCCCAAAAACATTATCCTCGTTTCCACGCGAAGTCAGGGTCCCGACGGCCTGAGGTTATTGGCCTTATTCGGGTTCGATCCGAGGAACTGCGAAAGGCCCCGCACGAAGCCATTTCCATCAATCGAAGGCCGAAAGGAATATTCACGTCCGGGTTCAGTGTTAGCAATGACAAAACAGGATTGTGCATTCAGAGCTGCCACAAACATAAAGAAATACAGCAAGTATCAAAGGCAGGAATCAAGGAAATATCTTTGTATTCATAAAATGTTTGCTTACAACGGCCCTCGGTGGGGTCCTTACATATGATTACAAAAGCTCGCAAGGAGATCCTTACATAGAAATAAAGAAGTTGAAGGGTATGCATACAACAAGAGTCTAAGAGTCTAGCCTATTCCCGAAGTGCGGCATCACCGACATCATCTCCTCAGGCGTATGACATCAAAGACAATATCTTCCAAGTCCAATCCCCTCGGGGACCTCATCTCGATCCTCCCAGATTGTCATCTTCAAAAGGAATGATATAGAAGAGGAAAGCAAGGGAGAAGAGCAAAATGACGAAGGAGAAGCCGGAAGAAGACAAGAAGTGGCTGGGTGAAAAATTTGGCTAGTACGAATTATGCCAGTACTAACATTGTAAAGCCATTTCTTGAGACGTTGACTCGGCTCAGGAGGCAACAACCGGTAGAGACTATTGTCATAACCCTAGGAATCTAAAGGGGGTATAACACACCAAGCCGAGGAAGGAGGGTGAGCAGCGGTGTATAATCCGAGCCCCCTCATGAGCAACAGTGCATAATCCAAGTATCTCCCCAGGTCGGAGAAAACCAGTCCTCTACTTCATCGCCCCGAGCCAACGGAGACAGCAACAACAACAACAACAACAACAACAACAACAACAACAACAACAACAATAGCATCACAGCAGCACAACTTCGTCCAATCGAAGAAGGACCGAGTGTTGGGCCATAGCGCGCATGACACTGACGTAAGACCTTAAGGCCGTAGGCCTCAAACATGGCGAGACGGCAAAGACTAAAAATAGCAAGAAAGGAGGAAATGATGGGTATTAAAGAATGCTTGGATGAAAAACTAATCACAAGAAGCCCCATTTATAGGAGGAGGGCAAAGTAACCGACGACGCCATTATCGCCCTCAAAAGGTGTAACAGCAAGCGCAATCAGTGCGTTCAAGGAAGCTAAATCGATGGCAATATTATGACCTCGAAGAACAAGGAGTCACGACACATAGGATGACCCTGAAGAAGCGAAAGGGTGAAACGCCTCGACACTTGTAAAAGAGGTTGCGCCATCAGCACAACATCATTACGGGAGCTCGTGAAGTGGGGTATCAAAATCATTTCTTATCGCTTCCCTCTAAGAAACGCGGAGACTATCTGTGCACGATGAAATCGGAGGACTGGTGTCTTGTTGACAAATTGCTTCAGTAGGTCACCTTGGAGACTTGGGACCTCGAGCTGGTCACTTCCCTCGAGATCTATCAATACCCAGCCAAGGATAACATCGGCCGAAACCCCGACGAACATGGGAAGCTTCCGAAGAATGCATCCGGAGTCAATTAAGTCTATTTGGGGCAGCCTAACATTAGCCTACGTATACGTCATGAAGCTAGTTACCTGTCCCATCCCATTTTCTTTATCACTCAATGTATCTTATACTAAGTCTAGACTCCCCCCTTCTTATAAAAGGGGGAGTCGTTAACACTTTGTAAGGCAGAGCTCCAACTATTCTACACAATATCAATAATATCTCTCTCTCTGTTTTCTCTCTAACTCATATGCTCGAGGCTACTCTTTTATTTATTACTTTCGTATATGTTCTTCATTTATTGCTTGATATTGGCCATAAAGAGCCTTGTTTGATCATACCTTAACTGTTATCCCATTCCCGACTACCCCCGATAGCTCAAGCTCGAGCCCGAGCCTGATATCAACCTCAAGGTCCTTTATCGACCAGTCCGAGGCTTGGGCTGCAAGGCCCCCTCCCCCCCCCCCCCCCCAGTTTGATTACTGCCCTACTTTAGCTCGTATTTCTTCGTTAAACTACATACTCTCAGCATCAACTACTCTATGCAATTAGCATAAAAATAGATCACGTATTTTTAGAATCCCATTTACAAATTTAATTGTTATTACAATTTTCACGATAAACAATTGTATAAATAGACGAACTTGGAGGGGGAAAGGTCCTAACCATATTTTGCTTTGCAGAAAAAATGAGGCACAAAATCCCTAGGTTCGGCATGGTTGGTAGCATACCCTCACTATTGCTAGATTGGTGGAGAGATCTTCCCTAAAGTGACCAAAATCATGTGAAATGAATCTTAGGAAATTTGCCTTCTTTGTTGGATCTTCAGCCAAACAAAATGTTGATCGAGGCTGCCACCATATTTTGGGACAAAGAAAGGGTTGTGTTCCACTTTTAAGACATAGAAATGACCCCCCTCTTAGAAGAAATAGGGGGATTTGCTGGGCTACCTTAGGATAGCCCTGGTTTATTGGCACCTGAAAATCGCACCACTAGGGGATTTCTGAAGATGATGGGGTTAAAGAAGAATGATGACTTGGAGTGCCTGAAAAACTCCTACATACCTTTCGACTTCCTCTATGAATGATACGGTCACAGCAGGTCTTACCTTATTTTCGATAATGAATTCTCCATCACCTCCTTATGTTGGATTCACCGTAGGGTCTTTGTGTTCATCGTGTGTTTCTTAGGCATGCTAGTGTTCCCGATCCAAGAGGACAAAATTCACACCAGGCTGGCCATGGTGGCCAAAACTTTGATGGACGGGATTGAGGTGCAGACATATACCATTGTCCCTATGATCATTGCAGACATGTACCGGGCCTTGGAGCATTGTTAGAAGGGGCATAGATACTTCGAGGGTTGCAACTTGTTGCTGCATGTTTGGTTGTTAGAGAATCTCCAAAAGGGTCAATACCGTCAAGAGTTTCTATGAAGGTCGTGGAATGATTACATAGCCTTCCATCATCCCAAGAAAATGACCTATATCCCAGACATGTTTACTCAACCTAAGGATGTTGTAGGATGGGTGCAGTTTTTCAACAATTTAACTGAGGACCAGGTTCAATGGATGTTCGAGTGGTTCCCTACCGATGAGTTCATCATCAGATCTAGGGATGTTCCCCATTTGGTACTGATTGGGTTAAGAGGCATATACCCTTATGCTCCTCTCAGGTTATGAGACAGGCAGGCAAGAGGCAAGTCATACCGCGAGTTGCTAAAATGAGTCACTTTATAGCTGATTTCCAAGGTGATGCCATTCCATACAAAAATCAAGCCCAACACATGTGGAACTTGAAGATTATTGTGAAAAAGGATACCATCGAGCCGGATCGATATCATGCTGGTCATGCGTACTTCTACCCCTCATGGTTGGATGATAACATATCAGGAATATTCGAGCCAAGGGTTGGTCCAAGAAACAGGGTCATAGACAAAGTTGCCGAAGCACAAGTGAAGTATAACAAATTGCGCAAAAGAGTTCGCAAGTCTGAAGCCGAGCATATGGAGCAACATAAGGCCGACATGGAAATAATCAATGAATGGAAAGAGAGGGCTGCTAAATCTAGCGAAAGGCTGGAATATCTGGAGTACAGTTTGATGGAATTGGAAGGAAGAATGAGGAAGAGAGTCACCCATTACCAGAACACTGAGGAAAACGAAGGAAGACATTTGGCAAGGGCATTCTTACTGTTGAACATGCCCGAACTGAGGAATCTGATCGACAAGAGCATCCAGCCTGAAGAAGGTCCTTCTGGGACCAAATAGATTAGGTTTACTTGCTTTTCAAATGTAATAAGGCCAAGTGCCATTAGTGACTTATCTTATTTAGTGTCGTTTTTGGTCGTCTATTTTTAACATTAATGAAATGAGCCAATTATTAGCACTGAATTTATCGCTAGGCTTACCTCGGGCACAGCGGGGCTCCCAAATTAGGACACGAATTTACATTCCTGCAATATGTGTTTAAATAATGCAAACTTTTAAGAACCTTTACTGACTTGTTTACCTTTTGTTTTTCTTTATTCTTTATTATTCCCATCCCATAATGTTGGTTCGCACATACTGGCATCATTAGCATATCACACCAGATCTAGAGGCCCTCCACCTCCTCCTCCTCCAAGTGATACGAGAAGCATAGGGAAAGCTAAGATGGATGACTTAAGTGGTATTCGAAAGGAAAATGTTGAGAATGCGGAAACTTCAGACGGGCGAAGCACTCCGACACCGAATGACTTGGTTTTCTGGTTGGAACAGAAGATACTGGAGTTGCAGGGAGAACTTGAGTAGGTCCGCAACTTAGCAAACCTCTCCCTCACCCTAAACGTCCCCGACCTCAACCAACAAAATACAAAAAACCCAGCACCTCCCCAAAATACGGCAAACCAGCATCCACAAAATCCTCCCGCACCCCACCAATATGCAACTCCACCTCAAAATCCCAATCCTTTACCAATACCAACTCCACCACAACACTATCATCAACCAGTCCAGTACCCACAAGTCACTACCTATCATACTCCTCATGACACACCACAGCCCTTTCTCGACCCTCAAAACTCAACCAACGACCACCACTACACCCAAGTCCCTGGCACTCACCAAAACAACCCTATATATGTGGAAACCGTACCTCACTCTACTCAACTAATCTCTTATACACCAGAATCTGCTAAGAAGGACCTGCTCATCAAAAACATGGCCGAGAAACTCAATAAATTGACAAGTTGAGTTCAGGGTGTCGAAGGAGGCAAAGGGGTAAAAGGTCTGAATTATGAGGATTTGTGCATACGACCAGACGTGGAACTACCGAAGGGTTACAAACCTCCCAAGTTCGAAATGTTTGATGGAATAGGTGATCCCAAGGTTCATTTGAGAACTTACTGTGACAAGCTCGTGGGGGTCGAAAAAGATGAAAGGATCCGAATGAAGCTCTTCATGAGAAGTCTTACCGGAGATGCCCTGTCTTGGTACATAAGCCAGAACCCTAAGAAGTGGGCCAATTGGGTGAGTATGGCATCAGAATTTATGGACCGGTTCAGGTTCAATACGGAGAATGCACCGGATGTCTTCTACATCCAAAATTTAAAGAAGAAGCCAATTGAGACCTTCCGCAAATATGCTACTCGATGGAGATCAGAAGCAGCCAAGGTCAGACCAGCACTAGAAGAAGAACAAATGAACAAGTTCTTTGTCAGGGCATATGAACCACAGTATTATGAAAGGCTAATGGTCATTGAAAATCACAAGTTCTCTAATATCATCAAACTCGGAGAAAGGATTGATGGTGACAAATTTCAAGGCATTACAGGCCACGAACAGAGCATTACAATCAGGCGGCATATCAAAGAAAAGAGAAGTAGGGGCAGTAATGGTGGCTCAAGGACCAAAATCTCCACTCACATACCAAACACCTCCACCCACATACCAAACACCTCCACCCATATACCTACTCTCATCTCCCAGATATTCTCAACCCGCCACCACCTATTAAACTTATAACACCCAGCTAGCCTACTATCATTCATGTCCAACTCGTCCAAATTACCAGAAACCCTGACCTAATTTTGATCGCAAACCACCCAGACAATACACTGCTATTGCTGAACCCATCGACCAGTTGTACGAAAGGGTGAAGGTTGCAGGCTTTGTCACTCTTATTTCTGTTGTGGCAGTGGAGAACTCATCTCAATAGGTTAACCCAAACAAAACCTATGCATATCATTCCGGTATGAAGGGGCACATCATTGATGAGCTGCCAAACATTGAAAGATAAAATCCAGACATTGATTGATAACAAGGTCATACAGGCAAACGAAGTTGCACCCAACGTCCACAACAATCCTCTCCCAGATCATAGGGGTGAGGGGGTACATGTGATAGAGACGGATGAAGAATGGGATCCTGAAGGGTCAATCGGGCTTATTCGAGAAGGCGATGACTTTAAACATGTAGTCACACTCACTCCTATTATGGTACAGACACAGCCGTCAATGGAGATTGAGGTAACCACATTAGTTCCATTTGGGGTAGAGGTAGCTCCACCTACAACCACACCTATTCCATTTGAGGTAGAAGTGGCCACACCTTTCACAGTGACAGTATCAACCACACCTCCTTTCAATTCCAAGGCCATACCTTAGGATTATGTTGCTGAAGCTAGGCGAAAAGGAAAAGCAAAGATGGAAGAATCTGGTACCGCATAGGGTATGACCAAAACGGGAAGGATCTATACACCCGAACACTTCCATCTTATCACTATTGCAAAATTCAAAGGCGCACAAGAATACTTTGATGAAGGTGTTAAATGAAGCTTATGTGCCCAACAATATCACCTACAGAGAAATGGCCAATATGGTGGGCAAGTGCTGGAGAGTCATAAGATCACCTTCCACGAGGATGAGCTACCGCCCGAAGGGTTAAGTCACAATCGGACATTGCACATCACAGTGCAGTTTAAAGATAAATTCATTGCCAGGGTCCTGATAGATGGGGGTTCAAGCCTCAACATTTGTTCGTTGACTACTTTGAAAAGATTGGGTAAAGGTTTTCATAAGATACGGGCAGGAAGTATGAACATGAAAGCCTTTGATGGGTCTCATAGGCCACAATTGGGGAGATTAATCTTTGCCCGCAGATGGGGCCAACTTGGTTCGATGTTAAATTCCAAGTGCTTGACATATCAGCTACATACAATCTTCTGTTGGGTCGACCTTGGATACATACCACAGGGACTGGGGCTTCCACACTACACCAAGTCATGAAGTTCGAATGGAACCATCAGGAGGTGATCATTCATGGAGATGGAAGTAATCCTATTTACACCAGTCAAACCATCCCGGTTATCGAGAACAGAAGAAGGCTAGGAGGGGAAACTTATCACCACATCAAATATGTCAATACAGTTGAGAAAGACAAATGGTGGAGTAACAAAATAGAAAGCATACTGGCATGGTCTGGGTATGAACCCGGCAAAGGGCTTGGGAAGAATCTCCAAGGTATTACTAAACCAATACAGCTGAAACATCATGGTACAACCTTCGGGCTCGGATACCAGTATATATGGCAAGAGCATGATGATTGGTAGCCTCCATGGCGTGGTCCTTATTATCCTCTCGAGCAACCAGTGCCACATCCGGGTCAGAATTTTTACTAGGTTGATACAATATGGGGAACTGCAGAAGAAGAAGCTTCTGGGCTGAGGAATTTGTTCCTAGGATGAGGATATGGATTGCAGTGCGATAATTGAGGAGGAGGAGGAGGAGGAAGAAGGCCTCACTATGCAGACTATGGAGAAAGGAGTTATTCTCAGGAATTGGACTGCCATACCATCACGGGCCCGTCGAGTCCCTGGGTAGCTTGGAATTTAGCCTAAATTTATTTCTATAGCCACGCTAGGCATTTCAGATGTTTTCAGTAATTTTGTCTTAAAGACGCATTTTGTTTCAAAATAATTGCTCGATTCATCGAGCCATACTGGTTTTGGATATTTTTAATTTTTTATCTAACGCATGGCTATTATTATTCATTACTATCTTTCACACTTTTCTTTCTACAATGTTATTATTACTTTTTCTGATGAACCAATGACTATAACATGTAATAAGACAGCGCAACATAAGGATAATGATTCAAAAGAAGAGGATGACATACCTGAGGAAGTTGTCAAATAGGTTGAGAACTTTGACAGTAAACCTAAGTCCAACCTAGACGAAACCGAAGCAGTAAATTTGGGAGACGCCAAAACCGTCAAGGAGACTCGCGTAAGCATTTACTTATCACCGTCAGAGAAAGAGGAGTACATTCATTTCTTGAAGGAATACGAGGATATCATTGCATGGTCATATGATGACATGACCGGTCTGAGCACATCTATAGTGGCTCACAAGTTGCCTACCAATCCAATGTGTCCGCCAGTAAAGTAGAAACTCAGAAAGTTCAAACCAGACATGAGCCTAAAAATCAAGGAAGAAATCACTAAGCAGATCAAAGCCAAAGTTTTTAGGGTAGTTGAGTACCCAACCTGGCTAGCCAACATTGTACTAGTTCTGAAGAAAGATGGGAAAGTTAGAGTATGTGTTGACTGTCGAGACTTAAATAGAGCAAGTCCCAAGGACGACTTTCCACTACCAAATATACACATCTTAATCGACAATTGTGCCAAGCATGAACTCTAATCCTTTTTAGATTGCTTCGCGGGTTATCACCAGATCTGGATGGATGAAGAAGATGTAGAGAAAACAGTTTTCATCACACCGTGGGGGGTATACTGCTAAAAGATTATGCCATTTGGTCTAAAGAACGCTGGGGCTACTTACATAAGAGCCATGAAAACTATCTTCCATGATATGATACACAACGAAATATAGGTGTATGTTGACAACGTCATTATCAAATCCAAGAGGTACAATCTGAAACTGAACCCCGCAAAATGTGCATTCAGGGTTCCCGTAGGGAAGCTGTTGGGATTCATTGTCAGCCGCCGAGGGATCGAGTTAGACCCGTCCAAAGTTAAGGCTATTCAAGAGTTGCCTCCACCAAAGAGCAAGAAGGACGTAATGAGCTTCCTAGGACATCTCAACTATATCAGTCGCTTCATAGCATAATCCATAGTTATATGTGAACTCATCTTCAAAATGTTGAGGAAAGATGCTGAAACGAGTTGAACAAAATTTTCAGAAAGCTTTTGATAAAATCAAGGAGTACCTGTCCACACTACTAGTCCTAGTCCCGCCAGAACTTGGGAGACCTTTGCTACTATATCTATCTGTATTTGATGGAGCTTTCGGATGTATTTTGGGACAACATGGCGAGACAAGGAGAAATGAGCAAGCCATATACTACCTGAGTAAGAAGTTTACACCTTACGAAGAATGATACTCGTTGTTGGAATGTACTTGCTGTGCTTTGACCTGTACGGCTCAGAAATTGAGGCATTACTTCTGTGCCTATACCACGTACCTCATATCTAGGATGGACCCTCTAAAGTACATCTTTCAAAAGCCCATGCCGACCGGGAAGTTAGCCAAGTGGAAGATACTGTTAAGTGAGTTCGATATTGTCTATGTAACATAGAAGGCAGTCAAAGGACAAGCATTGGCAGACCATCTTGCTGAAAATCCTGTGGGAGGGGAATACGAACCCTTGAAAACGTATTTTACTGACGAAGAAGTATAATTCATAGGAGAGGACATTACTGAAGCTTACGACGGTTGGAGGATGTTCTTCGATGGAGCTGCAAAATTCAAAGGAGTGGGCATTGGGGCAGTTTGGTATCAGAAATAGGTCAACACTACCCTGTATCTGCGAAGCTTAGGTTTCTATGCACCAACAACATGGAGGAATATGAGGCTTGCATCATGGGGCTCAATTTGGCCATCAATATAAATGTACAAGAGCTGCTCGTAATTGGCAATTCGGATCTTCTGGTACATCAGGTTCAAGGAGAATAGGCTACAAAGAACACAAAAATACTACCATATTTGCATCATGTACAGGAATTGATGAAAAGATTCACAAAGGTAGAATTCAAACATGTACCTAGAATTCAAAATGAATTTGCAGATGCACTGGCCACTTTGTCATCAATGATACAACATCCAGACAAGAATTTCATTGATCCCGTCCCGATGAGGATCCACAATCAACCAGCTTACTGTGCGCATGTTGAAGAGGAAACAGATGGAAAACCTTGGTTCCACGACATCAAAGAATATTTGGCAAGATGAGAAAATCCAAAGCAGGCAAACCACACTCAGAAACGCATGTTGCGGAGGCTATCCAATCGCTTCTTCCAAAGCGGAGGGACCCTGTATAGAAGAACTCCTAATCTAGGGTTGTTAAGGTGTGTTGACGCAAAGGATGCTTCCAGATTGCTCGAAGAAATACATGCTAGAACTTGTGGACCACATATGAATGGTTTTGTTCTAGCCAAGATAATACTCAGAGCGGGATATTTTTGGATGACAATGGAGACGGATTGCATTCGATATGTACAGAAATGCCACCAATGTCAGGTACATGTAGACATGATAAGGGTACCACCTAATGAGCTCAACGCAACAAGTGCACCTTGGCCTTTCACTGCCTGGGAATGGTTGTCATCGGTCCGATCGAGCCCACTGCTTCAAACCGGCACAGGTTCATTTTAATGGCCATTGACTACTTCACAAAATGGGTAGAGGTTGCATTCTACAAAGCCGTAACCAAGAAAGTCGTCATAGACTTTGTCAAGGATTGTATTGTTTGCCGATTCGAAGTTCCTGAGTCCATTATCACTGATAATGCTGCCAATCTCAACAGTGACCTGATGAAAGCCATGTGTGAAACCTTCAAAATCAAGTACAAAAACTCTACATCATACAAGCCTCAGATGAATGGAGTTGTGAAAGCTGCCAACAAGAACATCAAGAAGATATTAAGGAAGATGGTAGAAAACCACAAATAATGGCACGAGAAGTTACCCTTTGACCTATTGGGGTACCGCACTACGATTCGAACATCAACTGGGGCAACCCCCTATTTACTGGTTTATGGTACCGAAGTTGTCATTCCAGCCGAGGTAGAAATTCCTTCTTTAAGGATCATACAGGAAGCCGAACTCAGTGATGCAGAATGGATAAGGAGCTGTTATGAGCAACTAGCCTTATAGATGGAAAAAGAATAAACAAAGTATGTCACGGTCAGTTTTATCAGAATAGAATGTCCAGAGCTTTCAACAAAAGGTTCAAACCAAGACAATTCGCACCGGGACAATTGGTGTTGAAGAAGATCTTCCGCATCAATATTAAGGCAAAGAGAAATTCTCTCCCAACTGGTAAGGTCCTTACATGGTTCATCGGTTGCTAACAGGAGGAGCACTCATACTTGCAGAAACGGACGGAGAAGTTTGGCCGAAACCAATCAATTCAGAAGCAGTCAAGAGATACTATGTTTAGACTGTTCACATTTCTTCATCTCATGTAACTGAACTACGCTTGACCTGATTCTCGTTTAAGAGGGGATACGTAGGGAGCCATGTGGGTTCGGCCATATTTTAATAAAATTCTTATTTTCCCTCAGAACCATAAACTGGGGCAGAATTTTGAGGAGGACCCTCAAAATTTTGGAGCAAGTCCAGCCGACGCCATCATATGCCAGAAAGTCAGAAATTGGTTAAGAAACTGGGGCAGAATTTTGAGAAGGATTCTCAAAATTCTAGAGAAGTTTCAGCAAATTCCGTCGCACGCAAATGATCGAAGGATCATTTACCATACTGGGGCAGAATTTTGAGGATCCTCAAAATTCTGACACGAGAAAGCTGCAATGTCTCTGAAATATGTTACAGTCACTAGTTCATCTAAAAATACTTGATATTTCACTATGTTTTCTAAAAAATAATTCCATTTTTTATCAATAAATGCATATTTTCGAAAATGCATAAATGCCTTCTCTTTGCATGAGACTAAGCCCTGTCTCAAATCTTGCATGAGGCTAAGCCCTGCCTCCATATTTGGATAAGGCTAAGCATTGCCTTCTCTTTGCATGAGACTAAGCCATGTCTCAAATCTTGCATGAGGCTAATCCCTGCCTCCGTATTTGCATAAGGCTAAGCATTGCCTTCTCTTTGCATGAGACTAAGTCATGTCTCAAATCTTGCATGAGGCTAAGCCCTACCTCCATATTTGCATAAGGATAAGAATTTCCTTCTCTTTGCATGAGACTAAGCCCTGTCTCAAATATTGCATGAGGCTAAGCCCTGCCTCCGTATTTGCATAAGGCTAAGCATTGCCCTCTCTTTGCATGAGACTAAGCCCTATCTCAAATCTTACATGAGGCTAAGCCCTGCCTCCACATTTTCATAAGGTCAAGCACTGCCTTCTCTTTGCATGAGACTAAGTCATGTCTTAAATCTTGCATGAGGCTAAGCCCTGCCTCCATATTTGCATAAGGCTAATTATTGCCTTCTCTTTGCATGAGACTAAGCCCTGTCTCAAATCTTGCATAAGGCTAAGCCCTGCCTCCATATTTGCATAAGGCTAAGCATTGCCTTCTTTTTGCATGAGACTAAGCCATGTCTCAAATCTTGCATGAGGCTAAGCCTTGCCTCCATATTTGCATAAGGCTAAGCATTGCCTTCTCTTTGCATGAGACTAAGCCCTGTCTCAAATCTTGTATGAGGCTAAGCCATGCCTCCACATTTGCATAAGGCCAAGCACTGCCTTCTCATGGGACTAAGCATTGTCCCTCCCTGCATAAATGTTGCTCTATTATTGGCACTATCTTCTTCCCTCGGGCTAAGCTTTGCCCTAAACTCCGCACGAGACTAAGCTTTGTCTCGCTAACACTTTCAGTATCATATCTCTGCACTTCGTGGGCCGACATATAGCCAAGTTGTCCAAAGGCGTCATAGTCTAAAGGCATCATCCTCATAGCATGAGGATCTCTCAATGCTTGCACGTCATTATTCAAAGGCGTCATGGTTCAAAGGTACCATCTCCATGGACCGAGAACATCATTTCATGGCCTGGGAATCTCTTATCTCACAATTCATGGCCCAGGACATCTGCACTGTCCAAAGGCAATCTTTCATGGTCCAAAGGGAATTTGAATCATCTATATACTCACATGCATTGTGTTTTAAGTTCTACAGGTAATTCCAGAAGGTAATTGTTCTTCAATCAGGAGCAACCTTCGCTCGCTCCGGTTTCTGCTCATGCCATTTTCACTTTGCCATTATAACTGATTCCCATCAATTACCCACCTTACTCTACGACCATTCATATATCTGCCCTATAATGCATCCGCTACGCTCCAAACTCACAATCAAAACTCCATCCGACATTACACTTCACAAAAGGACATTTTCCATCGGCTTCATTCATCATTGGGTCCAGAACTACACGTGTCCTGATTCCTGTAAAATCAGGGATATGTAGGCAATTTAGAGATCAGGATTCGGCCGCTATTTTTTCAAAACACCCATTCGGTCAAAATCGGTCATCATTTCTTTACCCAAAAACTCTTTCATCCTTTCCGGGTAAAGAGGGGCAGTTGTTGATACCCAATTTTTCCCTCATATATTTTAAAATACATGAACACTTTCAAAATATTGTACATGCATTTACAAACATGCACAAGTGTTTTACAATTTTTTCTACATTTTTTCAAGGTCCTAAATCCATTTATTTCTGCATTTTTTAATTACATAAATTTTCAAAACTACCCCTCATATTATTTTATGATCATTTAATCATCTAAATTCATCATTTATATTCATATGAGTATTCAAATATTTTAATGGCATTTTTTATAATTACATTTGCATTTTTAAGACTATAATTGCATATTTTACAAAAACATAGCCCCTATATATGCATAACTACATTATCTATACAGAAAATGATCTTTTATATATTTATAATATTGAATAATTATTTAAAATCACCTTCATGCTTGAAAATTATTTTTTATCATTTAACTAGCTATTTTTAAAATTATTTTATTTAGGAAAATGGGTATTTAACAAATAGCACCTAATCTACACCCAAAATCGGACCCCCTCCAATTTAATTAATCCAAGCCCAATTCAAAACAACCCTAATCCAATTAAAATCCTACCCAACCCAGACCCCTTCTCATCCTGGTCGTTGATCTCTGAGATCAATAGCCTATATTCCTTTTTACCATTTTTAACCCAAATGGCCCCCCTAACCTAACTCATTTGTTACACTCTGTCGCCCTTGAATCCCTCAACCCCTCCGCTTCTCTCTCAATCACCCCTAACCCTAATCGCTGTCACCGGCAAAAAACTCCCGTCTATGGAGTTTCTGTATATTCTGCGGCTCCTACCAACCTTCTATACCCTCTGGTTGTTGATTGCATGGGTTCTTAGAAGAATCTCAGGGAGATTCGACTTGATTCTTTGTCCGAAATTTGTTTACAGGCCTGTCTAGGGCCATTCTCGTTTGTGAGTACTGATCTCCTCCTAATTTTAGTTCGAATCTTTGGTTTCTGACTGAGTTTTCTTCATCTCTACTATTTTTGAAAACCTTAGTTCCATGACCATTGGGTCTGTTCAGATTCTCGTAGATCTGAAGTGTTCTGAGTTCTATTTGGTACTTTTTCCTCAAAAATCTTTTGTTTTGCTAATGTTATTTCGATTCCGTTATTTTTCTGAAATTTTGGGTTCGTACCAGGTTTTCTTCAAAAGGTTTTTTTACGTTCAAGTGTTTAACCTATTGGTTTCTTTACATGTTTGATTAATTTTCATGTATATGCTTAAACTCTAGATGTTCCTGTTTGTGACACTGATTTCTTCAAAATTTTTAGATTTTGTGTTTACTTCTATGAACTAGTTGTATTGACTGATTTTATTTTTAGTTCTGAATAATTTTTCTGTTAAAACCAGTATTCTTTGGATTTTTTTACTTAATTGATTTCTATTAGGGATTTGAACCAATTTTTCCTGTTAAAATCAGTATTCCTTGGGATTTTTACTTACTTTCCTTATTTGTGGCCTGTAATTAATTTTACTTGCTTTATTCCAGCTGATTAGTTAATTTATGGTCAATTTGCGATTTGTTACCTTATTTAAGCCCCAATCAGGGCTGGTAATGGATTCCCTTTGTACTGATATGACCTTCTCGGATCTGTTTGTGCGAATTAATGGGATTAGCCCCAATTAACTGATTTATTATATTTACCTACTTTATTTATGAACTCCAAATCATTTTTACCTTATTTGTTTCATCTCCCTAAGTGCTATATATACTCTCTCATTCTGATTCTTAAATAGGGACAAGAGTTCAAACACACACACACATACATATACTTTCTCTTATCTCTCTCTCTCTCTCTCTCTCTCTCTCTCTCTCTCTGCTACTTGTGTTCATTGCTTGTCTCGCCGGCTGAAAGCCAAGGCTAGGCTGTTGAATCCTGTCTACTTTACCTTTTGTTTTTGTTTCCTTAACTGGTATGCTCTCACTATTGCCCTTCAATTAAACCTATGTGTTTTTCTTATAATCAGCATGTCTACTTATCTCATTAGATCCTATGCTTCATGATTATTATTCTCAATCAGCATGTTCACTAGACTTTATGCTTACTGCTATTCAAATTTGACCTGTGTGTTTCCTTATAATCAGCATGTCTTTCTTTTGCTTAAGCAAACCTATGTGTTTACTACATTAAGCATGTATACTTCTGTTCAACCTATGTGTTTACTGCAATAGCATGTCTACTTCTGTTTGATTAAACCTATGTGTATCCTGCTTTCAACCTGTTTACTCATGTGCTTCTGCTCTCAGCAAGTCTGCATACTTGTTTATAGATAAACTATACTTATGTCTGTTCACTAGCATGTTCTTCCTACCTTATGTTCACCTTTCACAGGCTTCTGACTAACAATGCTCCTAAGCCTTGCTATCCCTTTGTATGTGACTATATGCTCACCTAGTAACAGTTAATAAACTAAGTGATCATGTTCCTATATATTGCTTGATTGTTGGACTTTTGTTTGAGTCACTAGGATTGAGTGACCCTGTTTGTTCCTTACTTCCTGAGAATCCAAAACTATTTTCTTAAAAAACTATCTCCTATTTTCAACTCCTAACCTTAGAACACCTAGGGTCTTGCCCCTCCAGTGTGAGCGTTGCTTAGGAGTCCATGAGACGCCTCTGAACTTTGACACACTAGAGTTGGCTTTCCAAACTGGCTCACCAAAAATGGTTGCTTTGAAAGTTTTCTGGTGTGAGCATCGCCTGGGGTCCATGTCCATTGGGAACTTTGACATACCAGGATACCATTGGGTGCACTATGAGAGTGTTGGCATGTTCATACTTGGTTGAAGGCATGATTTTTCAGGTTTATTGTTCGGGCCTGTTCAGGTTCCCTATAGTTTCACTTCTGTAATTCATTATTAATGTTGGTTTGTAATAATAATTTTGTTGTAAATAGATATTGGGGATATTAGTGAAACTGGGAGGGGTTCCTTTACATATCTCGTTGAGAAAGGGTAGATACCATGCCTATAGGTTGTTACAATGTTTGTTTATCTAGATACCATGCCTATAGGTTGTTACAATGTTTGTTTATCTAGATACCATGCCTATAGGTTGTTGCAATGTTTGTTCATTTAGATACCATGCCTATAGGGGGTTTTAAAATTAATCTTGTATTTTAGACACCCTGCCTGTAAGTTTAAAAGGAACCAGTCTATGCATACTAACAAGGTTTAAATCAGTTTTCTGCATGTCATAAGGTTTTAAAACTAATTTCTGCATTTAGATGACATGTCCATAGGATTTTTAAATCAATTTTTAGCCACCATTGTCTATAAATTTAATGCCAATTTCCACACCTAGACAACATGCCTATAAGGTTTAATCAGTTCTCGTGTCTAGATATCATGTCTATAAGTCTAAAATCAATCCTCATACCTAGACAGCATGCCTATACGATCTAATGAACCAAACTGCCCGCTTAAAATTATTTTGTTGGTTTATTGCACTTCTGATTAATGACTAGACACCATGTTTATAGGACATCACTGTTACATGCCTATGTAAGCCTATAGGGCGACTAAAATCCTGCAAACTGTAAAATTATGCTTTGTTATTTGTGAATAGTCTAGATTCAGCCCTAAAACAATAGGCAAATTGATTAGGTCTTTATCGCCTCGCTTTAACACAATGCTGCATATTCTGTTTGTCATGCTCACCTAGATATATTCTGCTCTAGAATCCTTTGAAATATCTGAAATCCTGTTATTTGAAACGTGCTATTATCTGCTTATGTGAGGAAGTAAAAGTGAGCCTTTAATTTCCTTTATGTGAATGTTCAATTTGTTCTTGCTTGTCGCCTAGATTTTTCCTTTCAAGCACTTTAGGAGAGTCTAGAACTGCCTTATTAGAGGTCCTAAACACCTCCAGGGCCATAAGGAAGGAACGGGTAATGCACGCATAGAGCACGTTTAATTAGAATCACTTATACAACCGCTAAGGGGAGGGTAATTGGGTAGTAAAGGATATGATGACCTGTGCGCTAATGCTATGTGTAGAACCTAAACTTGCGGACGATTATCAAGCACTATACAAAAGTGATCCTGTAGGCTAAAAAATGTAGGACCCCATTTACTCCTTGTTTTAAGTATAATATCAATTTGTCTAAGTTGCTTTATCCGTTCATAAGACTAATTCATATAATTTGAGTAAGACCGGGACCCACCGTTGTGGACCGCGAGGGGTGCCTAACACCTTCTTCTCAAGGTTATTTCGAGCCCTTACCCAATCTATGGTAATGCAAACCGGTTTTATGAGTTACTTGCTTTAGGTGCCCTAACGCACCTTAAATCCGTTAGGTGGCGACTCTTCAAATTCCGTACCAAATTCCCAAAAGGAAATGAGTTGTTCCCAATAAATGTCGAAACCCAGACTCCGCGAGGAAAAAGGGGGCGCGACACGGTCCTTCCCAATTCGGGCCTAGTTTCCCTTTATTCGGGTCTAGAGTATTAAGGGTGACTTTTTGTAGAACTAAGTCCCCAATTCTGAAGTGTCGAAGGTTGGTCCTCCTATTATAGTATCTCTCAACTCTTTGCTTCTGTGTGGCCATTCGAACAAGTGATGCTTCTCATTTTTCATCCAATAGATCGAGGCTAATATTCATAGCCTCGTGATTTGACTCCTCAGATGCATGTCGAAACCTGGCACCGGGTTTTCCGACTTTGACCGGAATTAAAGCCTCGAAACCGTATACTAGAGAGAACGGAGTATCCCCCGTGCTGGACTTCGATGTCGTTTGATATGCCCAAAGGACCTCGGGTGGAACTTCTCTCCATTTTCCTTTTGCATCGTCCAACTTTTTCTTTAGGTTTTGAATGATAATTTTGTTTGTTGACTCAGCCTGTCCGTTCCCGGTTGGATGATATGGTGTTGACAAAATCCTTTTTATTTTGTGTGCTTTGAGGAACTCCGTTACCTTGCTGCCGATAAATTGCTTGCCATTTTTGCAAACGATTTCGGCGGGTATCCCGAACTGACACACGATGTGGTCCCAAATAAAGTCGATAACTTCATTTTCTCTGACCTTCTTGAAGGCCTGTGCTTTCACCCACTTAGAAAAGTAGTCAGTCATAAATAAAATGAATTTAGCTTTATCTGTGTCGTTGGTAGAGGGCCGACTATGTTCATTCCCCATTTTATGAAAGGCCACGGGGACAGGACTGAGTGTAGTTGCTCTCCGGGCTAATGAATCATTGGTGTGAACCTTTGACATTTACCACACTTTTTAACAACTCCTTAGTATCTTTTTCCATGCTATCCCAATAATACCCTACTTTAATAATTTTGCATACCAAAGACTCGGTGCCAGAGTGATTCCCACAAGTACCTTCGTGGATTTCTCGTAAAACATAATCGGTGTCCCCCGACCCCAAACATACCTCTAATGGTCCATCGAACGTCCTCATGTACAATGTTCCATCTTCATCTAATGTGAACCTAGCAGCCTTGGTTCATAGAGCCCTTGACTCTTTGTGGTCCGATGGGAGTTTTTCATTTTTCAAGTAGTAGATGTACTTATTCCTCCAATGTCAAGTCAAACATGTAGAATTTATCTCGGCATGATCCTCTTCAATCACAGACTTCGATAATTGGACGACAATCCCAGGATGATATCATTTTCCTCAACCGATGACCCCAAATTAGCAAGTGCATCGGCCTCACTATTTTGTTCTCGAGGCACATGATCTAGAGTCTACTCCTTGAAGCGGTGCAAAGTTACTTGTATCTTATCCAAGTACCGTTGCATCCTATCCTCTCGAACTTCAAAACTTCCGTTTACTTGATTAGCCACCAAAAGTGAATCGCACTTGGCTTCAATGACTTCTGCCCCCAAGCTTTTAGCTAGCTCGAGACCTGCAATCATGGCCTCATACTCGGCCTCATTATTAGTCAACCTAGAAGTTTTGATAGACTATATAATAGTACTACCTGTTGGTGGCTTCAAAACAATGCCGAGCCCGGACCCTTTTACATTCGAGGCACCGTCCGTGAAAAGGGTCCATACCTCCGAGGATGCTCCCGATTTTAGCAAAAGTTCTTTCTCCACTTCGGATATGAGGGTCAGCATAAAATCGGCCACGAAGTCAGCCAAGATTTGAGACTTGATGGCCGTTTAGGGTTGATATTCGATATCGTACCCGCCAAGTTCGACTGCCCATTTGGCCAATGGCCTAATATTTGAGGCTTATGCAAAACATTTCGGAGAGGATAAGTGGTTAACACACATATTGGGTGACACTAGAAATATGGATTTAACTTTCTAGATGCGCTTATTAATTCAAGTGCAGATTTTTCTAGGTGAGGGTATATGGTTTCAGCATCCTCTAGAGTTCGACTTACATAATAAACAGGGAATTGCGCACCTTGTTCCTTTCGAACTAGTACCCCACTTACCGCTATCTCGGATAATATAAGTAAAGCTTTTTATCTACCTTCGGGGTGTGAAGTAGAGGTGGGCTCGATAAGTATTGCTCTAATTCTTCTAAGGCTTGTTAGCATTCCGGGGTCCATGCGAAATCCTTTTTCTTTTTGAGCAAGGAGAAGAACCTATGACTTTGATTCGATGACCTCAAAATGAATCGACCCAAGGTGGTTATTCATCCTGTTAGTCTTTGCACGGCTTTCACATTATCCACAATTGTGATACCTTCGATGGCCTTGATCTTATTGAGGTTGATCTCGATTCCCCGATTAGATACCATGAAGCCAAGGAACTTGCCCAAGCTGACTCCGAAGGCACACTTTTCCAGGTTAAGCTTCATATTGTACTTCCTCAAGATTTTAATTGTTTCCTGCAAATGAGTTAAATGGTCCTCTGCGGTCAGGGACTTAACCAACATATCATCAATGTAAAGTTCCATTGATTTACCTATCTGTTCCTCGAACATTTTGTTGACTAGGAGTGGTATGTAGCTCCCATATTTTTTAGCCTGAAGGGCATTACATTGTAACAATAAGTTCCAAACTTAGTGATAAACGAGGTCTTCTCCTGGTACCCCGGGTTCATCTGAATCTAATTGTACCCGGAGTAGGCATCGAGAAAGGTAAGGATCTCGTAGCCGGTCGTAGCGTCGATCATGTGATCGATGTTAGGCAGTAGAAAAGAGTCTTTAGGGCAAGCTTTGTTTAAATCTTTATAATCTATGCATATTCTAAGTTTGTTTCCCTTTTTAGGAACTACAACTACATTGGCTAACCACTAGGGGTATTTTACCTCTCGAATAGACCCTATTTTAAGAAGCTTGGTTACCTCATCCTTTATGAATGCATGCTTCACCTCGGGCTAGCACCTCCTTTTATGCTTTACTGGTTTGAACCTAGGGTCGATGCTTAGCTGGTACGTTGTTATTTCCGGTGAGATCCCTGTCATATCTAAATGGGACCAAGCAAAACAATCCATATTATCAATAAGAAATTGAATGAGTTTTTTCCTGAGTTCGGGGGTTAATCCTGTTCCCAGGTATACCATTTTCTCAGGCATGTACTCGATTAGTATGACCTATTCCAATTCCTCGACCGTTGACTTGGTTGCGTCTGACTCTTCGGGAACAATGAAAGTTCGAGGAGTAAGGAAATCCTCTTATTCTTTTACTACCTGTTCCTCTAGCTCGATCGGGATTGGAATCGGTGATTGCTATTTGGCCGCCCGTTCATCTTTGACCCCCGATTTTCCCGAGGTCGAAGTCACTAGAATCAGTGTCACCTAATCGACTGCGAACATTTCCTTTGCAGTGTGTTGTTCTTCATAGACCGTTTTCACACCATCCACTGTTGGGAATTTCATCATCTGATGAAGGGTTGAAGGTACAGCCATCATGTTGTGGATCCATGGTCTCCCGAGAAGTGCATTATACCTCATGTCACCTTCGATGACATGGAATTTCGTATCTTGGATGGTTCTGGCCACGTTTACTGGTAGGATTATCTCCCTCTTTGTTGTTTCGCTCGCCATGTTGAAGCCATTCAGGACTCGGGATGCAGGTACAATTTGATCTTGTAGGCCGAGCTGCTCTACGACCCTCGATCTGATTATGTTTCCTAAGCTACCTAGATCCACTAGAACACGTTTAACTTGAATTTTATTTAACAAAATAGAAATTACCAGGGCGTCATTGTGCGGCTGAGATATGCCTTCCATTTCCTCGTCGTTGAAAGATAGGATGCCCTCGGGCACATAGCTCCAAGTCCGTTTTTCTCTGGTGATCGATACCTTGGTGTGTTTGAACACAGGCCCTTGTGGAACATCGACACCGCCAATGATCATATGGATTACATGTTGCGGTTCTTCCTGCTCATTTTTTTTTGTTTGTATCTCTTTCCCTCAAGTGGTTCTTAGCACGATCGCTGAGAAATTCTCGAAGATGACCCTCGTTGAACAACCGAGCCACTTCCTCCCTTAGCTGCCTGCAGTCTTCGATTCTATGGCCATATGTGTCATGATACTTACACATCAAATTTGGATTTCTTTGAGAAGGATCGGTTTGAATAGGCCTAGGCCACCTGGTGTCTCTGATTCTTCCAATACCTGACACGATCCCCGATGCATCTACACTGAAATTATACTCCGATAATCGAGGTGCTTCCTGCGGGGTCGGTATGTTTATAGAACCCATTCTTACTCATGAGTCCCCGAGAGCTTGACCTCGATCATTTCTTCAATCATTCTGAGGAGCATTGTGCCCCGAGCCATTGTTTCTTCGATCTACATACGGCTGATATCGTTCCTTGTTCGATCTTGATTCCCTATCTATATTCCTTGGGGGCTTAGCTGCCAATCTATTAGGATAAACTAAACCCAAGGGGGCTCCCAACTAGTCGTCCTCGACACTGATCTTCGATTGTTAATGATTATGCACGCCTGACCACGTAACAACTGGATACTCGATAAGATTCTGCTTTACTTGTTGAGACGCGATCAAATTCCGCTCTTTCAAACCCTACATAAAAGCCTGCATTGCCCCGTCATCCGAGATCGGTGGTAATTACATTCACTCCA
Organism: Nicotiana tabacum; assembly: GCF_000715075.1. Classification (NCBI taxonomy): domain Eukaryota; kingdom Viridiplantae; phylum Streptophyta; class Magnoliopsida; order Solanales; family Solanaceae; genus Nicotiana; species Nicotiana tabacum. The sequence continues at coordinate 89,905,552 of NC_134087.1, forward strand.
TTTGAAACTGGGATACGAACTCCCTTAACATCTCATCGTTTATCTGTCTTATCTTAAAAACGTCTGATTTCCTTGTTGCTACCTTTATGGCCCCGGTATGTGCTTTCACGAAGGCGTCTGCTAACGTAGCAAACGAATCGATAGAGTTCAGGGGCAAGTTGTGATACCAAATCATGGCTCCCTTTGACAAAGTTTCCCCAAATTTCTTCAACAATACTGATTCGATCTCATCATCATTTAAATTGTTTCCTTTAATCCCGCAAGTATATGAAGTAATATGATCGTTAGGGTCGGTTGTCCCATTGTATTTGGATATATCGGCCATGCAAAACTTTTTAGGAATAGGCTTCGGAGCCGCACTCGGAGGGAACAGCTTTTGTATGAACTTTTTAGCATCCAAACCTTTCAAGACCGGAGGTGCCCCCGGTATTTGATCAACACGGGAGTTATAAGTCTCCACCTTTTTGTCATTATCCTCAATCTTCTTTTCCTCGGACTCGATCCTCTTGGTGAGTTCTTCGAGCATCCTCATAATTTTGGGGTCAGTCCCCGAGCCACTACCGTTTGATCTCTCCAGCTCCGATTCAGCACGTTGAGTATTTATGGTTTGGCTATACTCAAAGTTTTATTCTGACTTTGAAGTTGAGCGATGGCAATCTATTGAGCTTGTAGCATCTCGAATATCACTTGGAGGCTGACTCTCACATCTCTTATACCCTGCGTTCCTTGGCCACCAGATCGGGCTTCCCTGCGTACACTCCCTCCGAGGTCTGTGCCTAAATCCGCGTTCAGAGCAATGTGTGAACTAACATTAACTGGTTCCATATTTGGCACTTCTCCAGGGTTTATTGGTGGTACCGACCCCTATATTGTTATTTTTCCCATGAAATCAGAGACCATCGTTGTCGTGTACAGGTGCATTTTGCGAGTTAGACATGTTTTAGCCTGAGAATCAAAAATTCTTGACAAGAAAAAGTGTAAAAATATCGTGTGTTATGAGAATCAGTAATGAAGTAATCACTATTATCTTTAGCCCCACGATGGACACCAAACTGTTTACCTCGAAAATACGAGTAACAATTAAATTTAGTTTGTGGTTTTAAAGATATGTGATTTAGTTCAATACTAATTAATAATCAAGAAGTATAACGTATAAATGAAAAAAATGAGTAAGTCAAACCAGTGTTGCTAGGCGGAATCGACCTCGAGCCAAAGTGACCTCGAGATGGGTCTAGAACAATAAAGCAAGAACAATAAAGCTAAAGTACAATTCTGATGAACAATGAGCGAAAAAGTAAGAGAGTATATTCTTTGCCAATGATTAGATGTCCTTTCCAAATGATTGGGGTCCCCTTTATATAATAGGGGAACTCTAAATAAGGTACATTTCTATTTACAGTAAAGAATCTTATTGGGACAGCTATCTAACCGCCTAGTACGGATTCGTACAAATCTAATATGGGATTTACGCTATGATCTTGGGGACGTGGCAGGAATCTTGCTCATTCTGTTACAAATCTATAACGGTATTATCTCGGGGTTGACCATACTCGGCTTCGATGCCCATCGCATACTTCGGTCCTCGGGCATAGCACTCTGTCTTCGAGCTCGAGTCTGATCCATCGAGCTCGAACTCGACCTTACCTGAACTCGGGCTTAAGGCAACCCCTCAAGTCCAGGAAATCGGGCATAGCTGATTTCGACCATATACAGCTTTCCAAACATGTTGTCGGGTTGAAGACGAGTTATACCCTAAATAAGTCAATCTAAGCAGCCAACGGAATAATAATATTTAGGCAACCTATGTATAGGCAAGGCTAGTTAAGTATTAAAGTACGGAGAAAAATCCTACTATAATTAATTTGTGGACAATTTTAATCGGGCTTTTGTGAATTTGTTTCCAGAACTTTTATGGTACTTCGATCTAATTAGTCACATTCATTTCACTTTCAATGTATTGCTTCAAACGTGAACATGGAAACCGAGTTCAGTTTGTCCCAATTTGTAGAGCAAAATTTAAAGATATCTCTCCGCCACGTCACATCAAAATGAGCATTTCGGATTTAAAAGAAAACTGAAGAAAATAATAGAGATTTTTTATTTTTTTGTACAATATTATTGACTAATTTTGTTAAAAGAAAATTGTTGTAATCTATACTAAGTTAGGGTCAATTTTTTACTTTTAAAAATTAAAGCAATGATAATTTCATTTTGGCTATTAATTTTAAGGTCAAAGGGTCCGTTCCTTTGACAATATTAAGAAAGTAGTATTTAGTATTTTCAAACTTAAGAGGTTGAGGGTTTTTGGTGAAATTTTAACTTTAAAATTTATCCGACAATTAATTTGTTTTATCACGAAGCTTTTGATTAGAAAGATATTATTATCTTCTTAAAGTTACTTAAACCTCATTGACTAAATATTTTAAAAAGGAGAGGTTAAAACTCAGTACGTAAATTAACTCATTCTGTATACCAAAAATTCATTAGATTTAACTGACGGGACCACTCTAATTGACAAAAAGAAAAAGACGTTTACCCAAAAAAAAAACACAAGAAACATTCCTAATCCAATACGGAAATATCCAAATTTTATTTGAAAATAAAAATAAATGAGGATTAAGCACAAAGAAGCGGACAGGTGGTAATCATAATTCGTCAGCTTCCTTTTGTTTTGTTGCAAATAAATTATTAGTCCGTTAAATGATAATTTTAACGTGCACCAAAAAAGTTTCTTCTTCTTTTCAAAGAAGCTCAATTTCCACTTTCCAGATAGATCTTAATAATCTCTCTTTCTTAATAATTCTTCTACGGCGATGAACAGTATCGTGATGTCTCAAATGCCATCGGAGAATGGAATCGACGGCGACGATGAGAGAGAAGAAGAAGATTCTGAAGAATATTCTGGAGAAGAAGAACAAGAAGAAGAAGAGGAGGATGAGCCGAGGTTGAAGTATCAGAGAATGGGCGGTAGTGTGCCGTCGCTATTATCAACTGATGCTGCCACGTGTATTACCGTCGCCGAACGAATGATCGCCCTTGGTACACACGCTGGAGCTGTTCACATTCTAGATTTCCTCGGTAATCAGGTGATTAGTATTTGCTCTTTTGCATTGAATTGACTTCTAACTCGTAGTTTAGTTTATTCGTGACTGAAGTTAATGTTACATTGTGTAATTATTTGAATTCTCTATCAAGCATTGATCAGTCAATCACCTTATAGTAAACTTTATCGAGTTTTTTTGCCTTTAATTTGATTTAGTCCTGATTGATTGTTTTAACGTATTTTTATTGGATTATTTTGTTGTTGATAAGGCTCTACTTGAATTGGTGCTTTAACTTGATTTTGTAAGATTCTCTTTTAGATGATTATGATAACATGTGCATAAGCACTTAACGCCTAAGGGTGAGCCCTAATGGAGACCATCAGAGACTCGAGTTCAAATCTTAGTAGACGCGAAAAAGCTAGGTGATTTTTGTACTGATGAGAGGATGCAGTTACTCAGTGGAGTTGCACGCAAGCTTGTCCGGACTCACTATTGTAAAAAAAACCATGTGCATAAATATAAACCCATCCTCATTTTTTTTTAAAAACACCATCAAGAGCTAAACCTTATGGACTTATCTGTATTTTCACAGTAGGCAAAAGGATTAATGTTCTACCAGTATGCATTTCATCGTTTAGTTTGTACATAAAAGCAACTTTATTTTTCTACAGATTAAGGAGTTTGCTGCTCACACTGCTGCTGTGAATGACCTTTGCTTTGACACAGAAGGGGAATACGTTGGTAGCTGCTCTGATGATGGCTCTGTTGTAATAAATAGTCTTTTTACTGATGAGAGAATGAAATTTGATTATCACCGACCAATGAAGGCCATTGCTCTAGACCCTGATTATGCAAGAAAATCTTCCAGAAAATTTGTTACTGGTGGTTTGGCAGGTCATTTGTATTTAAATGTTAAGAAGTGGCTAGGCTATCGTGACCAGGTTTGTTGTATGTTTTTGTGTGGTAATTACTTACCTGTACTTTTCTTTACTGAAAGACTTGGAAAGACCTTGGGAGTCTTTTGATTATTCCTATTGTGCTTTTATTTGGCAGGTTTTGCACTCTGGTGAAGGTCCAATTCATGCGGTGAAGTGGAGAAGTAGCCTCGTCGCCTGGGCAAACGATACAGGAGTTAAAGTCTATGATGCTGCCAATGATCAGCGTATAACATTTATTGAAAGACCTCGCGGGATTCCTCGACCTGAACTGCTGCTCCCTCATATAGTTTGGCAGGTTAGCTTTGTGACTCTCATGCAGCTTACGAGCACCAACCATATCCATGGATTATACTTATTTTGAGTTATACATATTTCTTCACTTAGAAGAGATTTAGAAATGTGATAATGCAATTTAATGCTGCTACTTTGTGTAGCCTTTCCCTGCATATTTTGCAAGGAGAATAAGATCATAGCGGTAATCTTTATCTTTTTTGAATAAGTAAGAATGCAGTTGTACATTTTGGGGCTCAGTTATCATGTGTCTTACTTCTGATTATTCTGGCTTGTTCTCTTGTTTTATAATGACATTCAGGACGACACTCTTTTGGTCATTGGTTGGGGAACTTCTGTGAAAATAGCATTGATAAGAACAACTCAAAGCAAAGGCGTGAACGGGACATACAAGCATATACCTATGTCTAGTCGGAATCAGGTGGATATAGTGGCATCTTTTCAAACCAGCTATTTCATTTCAGGAATTGCTCCTTTTGGTGATTCTTTGGTTATTCTAGCTTATATTCCGGGTGAAGAAGATGGAGAGAAGGACTTCAGCAGCACTATTCCCTCCAGACAGGTATCTGTTTCCTTTTCTTTTTTTTGGACCTTGATCTTGACTCGCGGATCAAATCTCTTTGTACTTGGCCCTTTTCCTACATGGATCAATCTCATTACTTGCTCTACCTTATGTTTGGTGAAATGCTCTCATGTGCTCAACATGTATGTGTAATTCAGATACTGATGAAGGGTGGTATCATCGAGAAGTATGGTTACGCTACTTCTGTGAACCTATAATTTCCTTCTTCTTTTTGAGTTTTCAACCACGATTGCTGTTTTCAACTACTCCTAAAGCTTAGGGAATGAACTATGATATTTTAAGCAATTTGTAATTTCTTCTGCATCTTCTGTTACGGTAAGATTCGTGATTCACAAACTAAGCATTCAGGAATCCCTTTTTCAATTCAACAACTTTAACGCCAACCTATTTTTCATAAAAGAAAGTTTAGCAATTTAGCTCTTAACTTTCAACACCAAAAAAAGAAGAAGATAAATATAGGTCTGGAGGAAGTGGATAGAGGCTCAGGATGGAGTCAACTGTTCCGGATGAAGGGTTGGACTGGGAGCATAGGGGCTGAAGAGGGGTGTCTTTAGTGAGAAGGTTAATCTAGTCCACATGCAGCTCACTTTGGTAAGAGTTCTTGCTTTTGACAACGAAAATGGGTTGTATACACTTTTTGTTAACTTGGATGAAAACATACTGGATATTACTTCTATGCACAGATTTGAAGGAGTTATGTGTATATTAGAAGTTGAGGAGGGTTAATGGGTCAAAATAAAATAATACAAAAAAGAGGAGGAAAGTGCATTCAACTACCGTAGCCATCTAAAAAGTCATGTCTGTGCAGTGTTCTAACACATGAAACCATCTTTGTATGCATGATTTATATGGTTTCCTTCACTCATCCTCTTTATGTTTTGTTCTTGAAGAGTTGAGGGCATTTATCTGAACTTCGTTTTGCACACTTGAGCCTACTAATGTCCCTATTATTTGATAAATTTATATGGTAATAGTTGCTGGACTTTATGAATATCCAACAGGGAAATGCTCAAAGACCAGAAGTGCGAGTTGTGACATGGAATAATGATGAGCTCGCGACGGACGCTCTTCCTGTTAATGGCTTTGAGCATTACAAGGCCAAAGACTATTCGCTGGCTCATGCTCCATTCTCTGGTACTGTTTGCTTGACTATAGCTAGTTCCCTAATTCCTTCTTCTTTCACATTGGCATGTGGTGAGAGTTTTTATGGGACAAGGTAACATGTCCAAATGATTATAGGTAGCAGCTATGCAGGAGGTCAGTGGGCTGCTGGTGATGAACCCTTATACTATATTGTGTCCCCAAAGGATGTTGTTATTGCAAAACCAAGGTTTGTAAGCTCTTCTTTATTCTCCATATGGTTTTGAAGTTTTTGTTACACTATTATTTATTATCTTTTATTTGCATTAAGATAAAGTGGTATTTATATAGGGGAATTTTTCCGTTGCATATCCTCCATTTTCTCGAATAGAATAGATAATTTACTACTAAAGTAAACTGTTATAAAGTATAGAAAAAAGGGATTTCTTCGGTCAGCATAACACGCAATGATTAGTAAAAGAAACTTTTGGTCATATGCGCACATCTATCGTTTTTGAATGTCCAATGAATGAAGACATTCCTTTGGTAAGTTATTTATATCCTTAAGAGGCCTATTTCTCCTTAACAGAAAAATATTTTTGACTATCGGTACTAGCATTCTTGACAAAAGATGGCCATCAAAGAAACCAAACTTTCTAATCCCAGACTTCCACTTTGGCTTAACAAACTAAATCCCAACTCAATTAAGTAGTTCCTCCATAAAATAAGATGTACTCTTCCCAAAGAAAGTCACCAATAGCACACACAGGCCTCTAAACTGCCTTTCAAGAATTGTGAACAAAGACATGTAGTACAGTGGGATGCTATAAGGACGTTATCGGATGAGAGTAGCATGCAACCTCCGAAAGTGAAGATGCCCCATCCAATTTACATTAAGGGCTCGAACTTGTTACTTAAGACACAAGTCTGAGGCCTTTGCCAATTGAGCTAACCCCTGGGACAACTATTTTTATCCCAAAAAATGGAAAACCCTCCCCCCTTTTCAGATATAGGAATGCAGATTGACAATAGTTGTCATGTTAATATGCTTATATTCTGAGGTTGGTTGTTAGGGATGCAGAGGATCACATTAATTGGCTTCTCCAGCATGGATGGCATGAGAAAGCTTTAGAAGCTGTTGAAGCCAATCAGGGTCAGAGTGAACTACTTGATGAGGTATTCAATCTGAATTTGGTTTCTAATACTCAAGGGTGTAATGTTAATCTTAATTCAGCTGAATGTAATGTTAATTTCCTGCCATTATGCTCTATATAGCTCTCAACTGCTTCTTCACTTGTCTTTACGCGTAAACGGATTGGGAAGTTTCTGGAAAGGATTCTTTTTTCCTGGGCTTGCATGCTTTCGTATAAGACAGTTAAATTGATCCAGCAACTAGTAGTCTCTTTGTGTGCACTCAATCAGGTTGAGTACTGACGGCAATGGGTTGGGATTCCCAGGTCACTCCACAGTCAAAAAAATTTCTCTTCTGCTGCTTATTTGAATAACACCTCCACTAACAGATCTCATTTGTTTGCTATTATGTTTGTTGTTTTTTGGTCTATTCGTTCGCTTTTCCTTGTTACTGAGCAAGTGCCCTCTTTGCTTTTTAGAAAAAGAGAATCCAATGTCACCTTCAAATCCCCAATATATAAATGTTTTAACTTCCTTATGATTCATGGGCGAATCATCAAATCAAACTAGCATTAGATACAATTAGGGATCTGTTTTAGTTGAAGTGTTATGAATCCATTCTTTTGCAAATACAATATATGAATATGTGTGTTTTTGTGCCTAAAAGACATTTTTGATTTATAAGTTAACATGGGTTTCAACTGACAATGTAAACATTTTGCATTTTGCACATGTGGAAAAAAAATTATGTAACTTTACAAAAACCTTATAAAAAAGCATCTTTGCATTCTGCAACCATCTTTGATTGGGTTTGAAATTACATTTTACTTTGTCTCTAATGTAGTTCTTTAGATTTTAGAATTCATGGAGTCTCATCGAACAGGAAACAGGAAGTTTGATGTTGGAGACCCTGGGATGGGAGGACTAAGTAAGATTTATTTCAGTTGCCAATGGCATATGAAACTCACTGTCTAAATGGTTAATGCAACATGTTCAATTGGATGAATCTAGTTGGCTTGTGAGGAATTCAATAGCATAAAGACAGTTGAAGACAGAAAAGAAGACACTTCATTCTACAAAAGAACTGAAACCATTACGACACGGGCATCTCCACATCAGACATAGTCTTCTCTGTTGATCCATCTGACTCACACCCTTACTGATTCGATAGCCAGGAAATAGCACTTTTGTTTGGGTTGTCTTTGCTACGGACCATAGAAAACCGTGTCAGTCTCACTTTTGCTGCAGGGGGCTCTGGATCAGAGCCGAAATTTGTGGAAGGGGTAGAATATAAATTAACAAAGAGAAAGAAATGAAAGTTCTTTTTAGTTCAATCCAAAAAACAGAACTAATAAGATGAGATAATTAGCCTTCTCGCAGTTTAAATAAGAAGATAGTCTGGCTAAGTGTCACGATTTCCTGATCTCTTCCAGAGATTTAAGGCACCTATCAGCTCACTTTCAATGACATAAGCAATATTAGGATCTAGTTTTATGTTGTTAACTATTCTTTTGATTCTCTTGCAAACCAGAACAAGCAATTTACAAATCTCATTAACTGTACTGCTTTACTGAGGTCAGGCTTATAGATGTGCTTTAGAATGGTCAAATTACTATTTTGAGATTATTATTATTATAATCTACAATCAAGGAAACCAATTCCCCCAAGTATTAGATAAATGACATACTGCCAAAACAGTCTAGCTTTGAGCGTTAGTTCAGTACATCAGCTATAGAAAAGAGCTCACGCTCCAGCCTCATACCCAATTATTTGTCCCTGCATCCTCCCATACTGGGCTGCGCAATTCTTGCATAAATCTATCACATTGCATTGCCTAATTATTTGGTGTTTGTTCATCTTTCCTTTCTGTTCTTGCTTAAGTTCTATAAGCACACAGGAATAGCCTCTTCAACAACATTACCTATTAATGAGATAACTTTCCAAGTAATCATTTGCCACCAAGCCCTTTTCTTCTTTCAGTTTCTGCCTCTTATTCAGAAATGGCAGTCCGAGAGGTAGCAAAATGGTTAGGTAAAAGTTTCAAGATAATTTAAGTAAAAAGTTATTGTAATTGACACAGATTAATCTATTATTAAAATCTCAAATCTAAATTTAGTTATTTAATAAACCATTAGTTGAAAGAATACTAGTATATATTACGTAGCTACTAGTCGAGCAGCCACCTACCAGCAGCGGATAATGGTTTCCATAAGCAGAGGTGAACCTTCTGACAGAAGTGAACCGCCGCCAGCAGGATACAGCGACGGAAATATCCAACTACTGGCTGGTGCTGTCTCCTACTATTAATTCAGTATTAGAAATCTCCTACTATTAATTCAGTATTAGAAAATTTAAGAAAAACATTTATGGTGATCATAGTTGTTTGATTTGATGATTGTGGTGGTTATACAACCATGTATATAATGAGTATTAGTGGCTACCCAGTTATAACACTTGTTAACTACCCAAACTCTTAATAAAGTGGTTGATTAGACAGTCATTGGGTTTGCACCCAATTCCACCACTGGGGGTATTTAATGGAGATAATCATGCTTGGAGAGGATTCATTTAGGAAGTTTCTCAATTTTGGCGTCGTCGTTTTCAATGTTAGATAATTGCCATGTTGAGAATATTCTTGATCTTCCTTTTTCCATTTTATATGTGATTAAAGATTGCATAACCAAGTAAAATCTCATTATTGTTTGTTTCTCTCTCAATCAGGTCGGTTCCAGATACCTTGATCATTTGATTGTCGAAAGAAAATATGCTGAAGCGGCATCATTGTGTCCAAAGTTATTGCGAGGATCAGCTTCCGGATGGGAAAGGTATTTAATGTTGTTAAAATCACTATCTTTAGGAAGTATACTTTTAGTAATTTGATTTGGATATTGTACTAGATGGGTTTTCCACTTTGCACATCTCCGGCAGCTTCCAGTTCTGGTTCCATATATCCCAACTGAAAACCCAAGATTACGTGATACGGCTTATGAGGTCTGAACATTGCTGTGATAGGTTTTTCTTTCACGTCTTGGTATGACTTCTCTTTCACAGCTAAAGAAACTCAACTGGTGAAGCGTCTGTTGTGCTTTAGGTAGCTCTTGTTGCTTTGGCTACAAATCCATCTTTCCACAAGGATCTCTTATCAACTGTCAAATCTTGGCCACCTCGCATTTATTCTACAATGCCTGTTATCTCCGCTATTGAACCTCAGATTAAGACCTCATCTATGACGAATCCACTCAAAGAGGTAAGTGCATAGATGTTCCTGCCTATGACTTATATCCAAGATGCTTTTTGGTATATTCACTTAGTGTGCTAGTTTTACCATGTAGGCTCTAGCAGAGTTATTTGTAATCGATGGACAACACGATAAAGCTTTTGCTCTTTATGCTGATGTAAGTTCCACCTATAACGATCATCATGCTGAATTAAGTGCATCACTCTGAAAAAGGGTGTGGTTTCTCTGCTTTACATTGATTTTTTATTTTGTTTTTTTCTTATTTCATGATGTTTTCAGCTTATGAAACCGGATCTATTTGACTTCATCGAAAAGCATAATTTGCATGATGCTGTTCGTGAAAAGGTACGATTTTATGATGGACTGGCTGAAATTATTAACACGATTCATATTAAGCTTTGAGAGAGATGTAATTCAGCACAACTCGAATCTATTTGGAGTGCAAAGTTTATTTCTTTTTCATTGTTATTTACTATCTTCTAACAGAAGTAGGCCAACTAAATTTTACAATTTGTAAAAAAGATAAGCTCTGTTTTTTGTATATGTGGTCTCATTTGGAAAATGTAGCACTAATTCCTCAACTTAACAGTCTTAATTCCCTTGACATGGATTGATAGGTAGTCCAACTTATGATGATCGACTGCAAGCGTGCGGTACTGCTGTTAATCCAGCAACGTGACTTAATACCACCATCTGAAGTGGTATCACAGCTTATTGCTGCAAAGGATAAGTGTGATTGCCGATACTTTTTGCATCTCTATCTGCATTCACTATTTGAAGCAAATCCCCATTCTGGAAAGGATTACCATGACATGCAGGTTTGTAAAATTGACTTCAAGAAGTGTTGACTCAAAACTTGAAAAGGTCTTGAGGTAAAATTATGTGACTTGATGAGACGTCTTCCAGAAGCGGGATTATATCTCTTCTTGTGCTAGTTTGGGGCTGTTTTGTGTTTTAATGTTACCTGACAGTAGAGACGGTGTCTTTGTAATATATTGTTAGGTGGCCATGTACTATTAATACTACCTGATGTATTTGTTCTTTTAGAACTATTACTTAGTTGAACTTCCCAAATCATTACCGGGGAACCCCAAGCCGTTGCCAAACGTTAAATTGTTTTAATCATTCCAAATATGTTAAGTTTAGTAATTTGAAGCGATTCAATCAATAAATATGTATAGCCGCTAGTTTTGATATCATTGTATCACCATGGCTTCTTTATCAATATTTGTACGAGCCTTAAATAGCTCAAGCAAAAGCTACTGCATGTGTTACGGTTACCTACTCACGTTAGTAATTTGATAATGAGACAATCTTCTACCAATGTTCCATATCTTATGTCTGGTTGTTGTCAATTGCATTCTCAATCCATACACGAAAAATAAGATCCAACCACATTTTACATTAATGTTCCAACAGTTTGATTTTCTGATCTTTTGGCTGATTTTAGTATCTGTAACCAATGAGGCTAAAAACAAAGCAGCTGTCCTTTATGCACTATAAGAGAAAGAATATGTAATTGTAACCTCCAAGAACATATGATGTTGGGAAAGAAAACACAAGTACTTTACTGTGTCTTTCCTTGTCTTTATGTTCTGTATTCTCAAAAGTATATGCATCTAATTTTAGTGTGGATGCTCCGGCACCTTTTTTAAAATTGAAATGCCTTTATGGTGTTTCCTGTAATGTTTATTACTATTTGATAGTTCTTGTTATGACTTCCATAGGTTGAGCTGTATGCTGACTATGATCCTAAGATGATGCTTACCTTTCTAAGAAGCAGCCAGCATTATACATTGGAGAAGGTTCGTGACATGAATGGCTGACAATCCAAATCTTTGCTTGATTGTTCTTCTTATTCACCTTGTTACAGCAAAATTTTGTCAGGCTTATGAAATCTGTGTGAAGAAAGATTTACTGAAAGAGCAAGTTTTCATCCTTGGGAGAATGGGGAATGCAAAGCAAGCCCTTTCTGTTATCATTAATAGGTTAGGAGATATCGAAGAGGTACTTGAACCTAATTTTATGATCTTCATCTTATTTTCCAAATTTTGGTGATGAGACAAGCCCCATAACTAAAATGCAGGCCATAGAATTCGTAAGCGTGCAACAAGATGATGAACTCTGGGAAGAACTGATAAAGCAAAGTTTTCATAAGCCTGAAATGGTGAAGTTCATCACTTTATTTTTTCCCGTTATCTTTGCAAAGCGGCATATTAAGTGCACGTTTCTATATTTCATCTTATTGACAGGTTGGTGTACTGTTAGAGCATACTGTAGGAAATCTTGATCCCCTTTACATTGTCAATATGTTGCCAAATGGCCTGGAGATACCTCGGTAAGTTAGTCCTGAAAACTCGTTCTTCTGTTCTAAGTATAAACGTGGGGAATCTTACTGGTCTTCCTCCTCGCAAAATTTGTCTTCTGCTTCAATCATGGTATTTAGACTTTCTTTTCCTCTCTGTATTGGATAAAAGCTGCATCTTATGCTTATAAAGTAGACTCTCCATGCATTTGGGTCCACTAAATAATTATTAGGGAGCTGACAGAGACTCTACTTTAAAAAAAAATTGCTTTATCAATCATTGTGGACACTATATACACTTGGGTGCAGAAGATAACTGTTCGAAAGCAGCTTGAGAATCTAAGAATCTATCAATTGTAAATAGAAAAGGGTAACTTGTTCTAAGGCAGCTTGAGAGTCTATTCACAAAATTCGATGTTTGTTCTCTGTAATTAGTATTACTTAATCTGGCCCCGAAACAGACAGCCAATTGCTGCTGTAGTTGTCTAATATCTTTTTGAATAATTGTGGATGTTAGAAACTGTGACCAGCCTACTGGATCCAAGTATTAAAAACAAGTTATTTGTATACTTTTGTATGAGCTTTTGTTAACAAAGATCCTAGGAGGCCAACTATGAACTTTTTAAACTTACTCATGCAGAAAGTGGAGTTTTCAGTTTAGAGATTAGTTTTGGCGGATCACCATTTATAGAGTCCAAATTATTTTATTGGTTAATATTGGTTTAACACTTGTAGCTTTATTCAGCGAATGGTCCAAAGATTTCCCAACCAAGGCTCTTATATTTATGATTCAATTGTATAAGTATCTACAAATCCATGGCTATTAGCAGGGAATTTCTTTTCCTTCAGAGGAACCTCTCCCCATGAGTTGTAAAACCAAAGAAGAGTGCCAGATGAAATATGGATATTGTCATTATCTTGTACCACATAGGAATTTATTGTGTATGCTGATTAAGAGGAATTTTTTTTCCTTTCAGAGGAACCTCTCTCCGGACTCCGGAGGTTGTAGAAACTAGAGAAGACTGCCTGATAAAATATGGAATATTGTCATTTTACTTTTACTGCATTAGAATTGTCCTTTGCTTTACCCTCAATTTCAGTCAGCTGGTCTTTCTGAGTACTATTTGTTGATCTGGATTTTATTTAGAGCTAACAACGTAAATGTAATTGCAATATTGCTCTCATTTGCAGTCTGAGGGATCGTCTGGTCAAGATTGTGACCGACTACAGAACAGAGACTTCTCTTAGACATGGGTGCAATGATATACTCAAGGTATATTATTCTATGTATCTACCATCCATGATATCTTGTGGAAGACTCGCATTATCTTAGAAGTTGTACTGGGGCAGTTCTTTGACAATTTGGGTTTTACTGACAGGCTGATTGCGTGAACTTGTTAGTTAAATATTACAAAGAAGCAAAGCGCGCTGTTTGCTTGAGTGATGAAGTAGATGAGGCATCTTCCCATAGGGCTGAGAAGAGGGCTTCACATCTGGGAGAGAGAGTAATGAGCATGAAATCCATGGAGGTTAAGTCTAAAACCAGGGGAGGTGGAAGGTGTTGCATATGTTTCGATCCATTTTCTATACAGAATGTATCAATCATTGCCTTCTTTTGTTGTCATGCCTATCATACAACTTGTCTGATGGAGTCCACCATTTCCATCGGTGGCAAAAAAGAGGCAGGAGCTGCTGCCCAGGGGACTGTCTCATATGATGAATATGATGATGGTGTTCACGATGATGATGAGGACGAGGACGAGGACGCCTCAGGTGCCCCGCAGATGCGTTGTATTTTATGTACTACAGCTGCAGGTTAAATATCTGCTAATTTTGTGCCTGTACCATAGTTTTGCGTGGTGTGTGCATATATGATGAGCTTGTGATATTATTTAGGCACTAGCTGCTTCTTGTTCTACAGCCTGTATCTTTAGCAATTTGTACTATATTTATTGTTGAGTTCAATTCTCTGCTCAATTCCCTAAGATAATAAGGTAAGGTAATAAATGCTGTTTTCCATTTCATGTGCTAAGGTGTTTTATTGACTGGTAGGTCAAATTTTTTGCCACCAATTAATGTTCGATTCTATTTTAATGGATTTGTTGACATTTAATCTTGTGATAAGTTAGTGTAGCTAACATTGTTGATCAGGAAGCACTATGAAATACAGCACAAGATGTTAGTATAAACTATAAAGTCAGACGCGTCAGTTCCCTGATTGTGAAAGCAGATTTACAGAAATCTGATGAGGTGCTAGAAATGAAGGGATGCATCCAAAGCTTCATCTTTAGGCCTGTCTCGTTTAGTGTCCGTAACTAAACCGAAAGACCAAACAAAAATTTCTGGTTCGCTTAGTCTTTCTGTTTAATACCAAAAAAAAAAAGCTCACCCTTGGTCACAGAGACTTAATATGTAGGTTATGTATATCCATCAGTTCAAATAGTTCGATTGGTTTTAAGTTAATTTAATTTCATTTACTAAGTTATTGATCCTTGAAGACAAATCAATCACGGAATATGTTGTATTTAATTCCTTATTTGTTCGAATTCTAGCTTGTACAACGGAAGTTTTAGGGCCAGAATTTTGGCCGTGTCCCCGGGTGCCACAGCACCCCACCCACCCACCCCAACCTCACTGCATGTGTCTGTCATTATGTTGTTGGCGTCATTTCATTTCAAGCCAAGTAGCCTTGGGCATGAAAGGTGGACCTTCATGCATTGGCCACTTGCCAAAACTATCTGAAGCTCTTTTGCCTTATACACATGTAAAATATGGGTAGGCTAACTAGAATCTATCTTTTCTTTAGTGTATAACCGATTTATATATGTTAAACTCCCCATTTTCTCTCCTTTGCTTTCCTTTTGCAATTGCAATCTGCGCTTTAAACTCAAATAAGACCCTCTGGTCGAAGACGAACTCTTTTGCCATGTGAATTTAACCCTCCCAGAATATACTAGTACTTGCCTTTTGTTCTAGACATGGAATAAATATATCTCTTATATTATATATACTAGACGACTACACAGCAGATATCATATTCTTGATCTTGCCCAAAAAAAACGATTAACTGTACTGCACCCCATACGGACAAAGAAATGGACAACTGAATGTACTCGATCCTTATAATCTTTCTGATTCGCTTAGGTGAATCTTCGAAAGAAGTTCTCTTATAAATACTCCATAAATAGGGACTGATAAAGATAGAAAGGCACACATAACTATAACCTCCCAACAGAAATTTGGAAAGCTGAACAGAATATACCTGAAAATTACGTAAATATAACTTCTCTTTTTTACCGTCTGTTGTAACCATTAACATCCGAAACCCAACATAAGAGTTGCAAAAATCAAGTATGTTACTCTGTGGGTTTGACACAAACCCACAGGCCAGCAAAACACTGAGTATATAATTCAACTATTTGTGCATGGCAATCTGTTGTAATAAATAACAAAAATCCAAAAGAACATTCCTACAGAACCAAAGATAAAGGGAATCCTTAGCAATAAAACATGACATCCCTCACATTGTCCTTAATCTTAGGAAGCGGCTTGACCCCTGCCGACTGCTCCCTGGTTGCTCTACCACCACCACTAGTTGATCCAGTATCCGACATATCACCCTCCAAGTAGTAGCGTGCACGAAACGCAGCTAGATGGGCGTAATAGGCAGGTGGCACTGCATACACAGCCACATATAGTTAAAAATAGAGCACTTGATAAATGCAAAGAGACAAGTTTTGAAACCATTGAGCTAGAAAAACTGACCTATGGAAACCGAGCGTGTACACCTTGCATAGCTGAGATGAACAGATGTGGATTATAAGATACTCTTAACATAAAGAAATACATCTTCCGAGTAAATAAAGTTTGAGAGATCTTACGTGTAACACAAGAAGTTTGTTAAATTCTGTATGGCATCTGCAGTGAATCCGTTCTCATCAAACAGGACATGGTAATGCGTGGGACGACTAGTACCCTGATGAATACCAACATGAGAGATCATAAAGGATCATACAACTGATAATGCACCAAAACATCAAATTTACCTTGATCCCGGCATGGCTACACAAGTAAAAATCAAACTCCATAGGGTGGCAAATCTTGGTATCAACAACAGTACCTATATTGAAAAAGTAATAGCAGTCATACTATTAATTTTTCATCAATGCATTCACACATAAAAAATATGATCAAATGCTTGTATCAGATGCTTGAAGAACAAAATTTTGAAACCTGGCAGAATGTTTCCACTCTTGTCCGTCATATTACGATCGTTATGATTAACAGGGAACAGACGTGTATGGTGTCTCTTCTGCACTACCACAAAGGTAACTCGTGGCAGATAACCTTCTTCCAAGGATGTGCATGCCTAAAGAAAATTAAGTTTTTGCATGTAAGAAAGGCTGAATTTCAGGACTTGTGATGTAACCCTTACCATCTCAAATGCATTTCATTAACATACATCCAGTTAATATACAAAATAAACTTGTGGCTTCATCAGTCATATATCAAATTTGTCTAATTTGACAAAATCAAGAAACAATAACGTGAGAAGATCTAAGAAACAGCATCTACAAAATGAAAATACAGAAAGCACTAAGCCTTGGGACAGGATTTTATACCTTGCGGATTGCGTCCATTTCTTCCAATAAAACCTGATTGAATTGACCTTCGCTCACTCCATCTCTGTCATTTTACAGTGAAATTGATTGGCTAATGAGGAAAAAGGAGAGCAAAATCACCAACATAATCAAATGGAAGAAAACAGACCTATAAAAGATAATTCTACCAGGCTTAATCCCTGTAGATCTTCGAAACGCAATCAGTAACTCCCTGAAAAGAAATAATTTGTAAGACAACAAGAGCTTTGGTATGGAAAGCACAAGCATGGAACAAAATTAAGGACCTCTACCTTATCATTCCGCCATGAACAATCCCTTTTTTAGCATCTACGTGCTTTTGATACAAGTCCTCAATGATCTCTTTCCTGTGGGGTTGTGCAGAAACAAGACACCTATATTGACTCACTTCAGGCCAATCCATTGAAGCGACTACCTGCAAAAGAAAACTTATCATTTTAGCTGAGTGTGGAAGAGCCTTTTAGCTTTCAATAGCTAAGCAATTTAAAATTAGAGATGGGAAGTAATACAACATACAGCAGCTATAGATGGACTAGAATCTTCTCCTGGTTGTGGATGTGTCACATCAGCACCAAAGACAATTGTGGGGATATCAGTGAGGAAAGGTATTCTTCTATGAACTGCCTGCTCCAGGACAGAGTTTCTTCCACCCACCTGAAGTAAAAAGTGTACACCAAACATTGGTAAAAGACGACAGAATCTCTTTTGAAAACACTTAAACAGCTTTGCAATACTAGGCATGACAAACCTTGACATTTATCTTTAGAGCAAGGTTTTCAAGATACTGTTTGTTGGGTCTAGATAAATTCTTAGGCTGACAGCATTGGGACACAATTCCCAAATCTGTTTCACATACTCGCTTAATCCTCCCTGAAAAACAAAGATGTCATCCAAGATAAATCATCATTCAACTTTCAACTACATTAATTCAATATTGTGGTGCTATGTTTTTCCTACTGTTTGTCAATTAATCAACAATCTGATATCACCCCCCCCCCCCCCCCGATAATCCGATATAACTCACCATAATATCCAGAAACTTCCGGAAGAATAACAATTAACAGCTGAAGATGTTTCAATTGATGCTCCATAGTTGCTAGCTTTTGAGTAGACGCTGTATGGATATCAACCAGAGTCTTCTCAATCTGCCCAGCATGAGCTGAGCGAATGGGCACCAAAGGCTGAGGATTGAACACCTACAACCAAGCACAACGAGTCAGATCTGGCATGCGACTTGATAAGCATGTGCAACTGCACAACTATGGAAGTGAAATTTATAGCCTTACCATCCCTTTACTACAGCACATTTCAATCAGTGCCTTGCAGAACGGTGATGGATCAACCCGTGAGAAGCTGACACAAGTCCAAGTGTCTACCTTGCCACCATTGACCATTTTCTAAACAAAAATCACAGATTGAGCCATAAATACTTGTAATGGATAATGACATGATAAAAATATTCAAGAACATTAACACCACTGAATATGACAGCCTTTGACAAAATGGGAAGAGATGCATTTGCACTCAGTTCAAGTTCTATATGACTCTGAAAATAAACCCCACACTACATTCATATAATGAGAAATAGGGAATAAAGAGCATCCCATCAATTTAACACTGATAAGAACAAGAAATCCTAGAAAAATATCAGGAACAATAAGTATTCAAGTTTTACCTAAAAACTCAGATGAATGCAAAAACACTCAAGAGGATAAGTGACAATCTAATACCTTATTTATCATGTTCCATTGACCAATCCTAGGATCCACTCGTGATTCTTGACCAGATTCATGATACTTTAGCTGCAAG
This sequence comes from Nicotiana tabacum, assembly GCF_000715075.1. Taxonomy (NCBI): domain Eukaryota; kingdom Viridiplantae; phylum Streptophyta; class Magnoliopsida; order Solanales; family Solanaceae; genus Nicotiana; species Nicotiana tabacum. Next base: position 89,924,611 of record NC_134087.1, read on the forward strand.
ACCAATAACGATGCAGATGCTAAACACACATGAAATTAAAGCTTTAATGATCCATGAATACACCAAAAACATAGACCAAGGAACTACCATTGGAGGCTGAAGAACCCGTGCATCAATGGTGGTGAGTTCACTTCGAACTTCAATACCAAATTCTTTCACCATTTCGTCAGCAACATAGTTGTTAGAACTCACAATCTACCGGGGAAAAAACAAACATCTAATTAAAACACATGTTAAAAAGTACATGAAACTAATTGCAGGAGGACTCGTGTTATATAGATCTGATGTATACATGCCTTTTCAATGCTTTTCTCTCTATCAGCAGGTCTCTGACAAGTTGCCTTTAGCATCTCTGTGACCTGCCTTCCATTCAACATTTTTGTGTATCTTTGGCCTGGAACGATTTGGCAAATCTGAAAGCAAACATATCAGAAGAGAAAATTTGTACATGCAGAGAGATAACAGCAATAGCAAAGGTCAAAAATAAAAATGAAAAGAAGCAGAATGGCACTAAGAGTAAGTAACCTCCATAGGCAGATACACGGGCTTTGCATCGCTGCCCGCCTGAATCGCAGGCAACATTGGAAACCTAAGTACAATGTTGTACTTCTGCCGGAAGTAGTCAACAACTGATGTCTTCATTCCAGTGCCGTCAACGGAAAACCTTAATCAATAGAAATTGTCAAAATAATTAGTCATGCCTAGAAGAGCACAAAATAATCCTGAAAAATATAATTGCGACAGCTAACAACACAAGAAGAGCGAAAATAATAAACAAGGCTATAGCCATACTAGAGATACTTCCTTCAAACAAATCCTACGAATATAGAACTAAAAAGAATACACTAAACAATACTGATAGATGTTGCATTAAATTGATGGTGAAGTTGACATGCTTAAAAGCCTCGTAGTGTTGAAAGCATTAACTTTTTTGATAAGGGTGTTAAAAGCATTAACAAACTGCAAACCCATAAAATAACAACCATAACCATCACAACAAGCTTGTGAAGTGAGTCTAATTGTCTCACTTAAGTCATAGTACCCAAACTAATGACATACATTATTTCCTTCACTGGTTGAGCGGACAACCCGGAGATCCTGTAGCGTCTGATGCCGTGATGACTCACCTCAACTTTAACACCTTTCAGAACCCTTTTGACCTGAAATTAATAGTGGAACAAACGTATGACCTATGTGAAATCGAATGAACATCTAAAACATTTTTCAGATAAGTAGAATAAACATCTAAAACACTTTCAAACTAATATCCAGAGGATATCTAGAGACATAATGATCCTACAAATCTTCAATTCTCTTTGACATACACTTTTCAAATACTTCAAATTGTGGCAGACATACAGAGCACAAAATAACAATTACCAATAAGCAATTTTCAGTTACCTTGATACGGTCGCGATCAGATATCAACCTATTAAGATCCCTGAGATTCAAGTACCTCGCAACATACTCGTACACATAAATAGACTCATAGAATGCTCTGGCTGACATATCTGTAGCATAGTAGCAGGAAATAGCATGTTAAAAGGAAGTAATCCAATTAGTCTGAAAGAAGCCAAAAGAGAACTAAAAACACAAAATGTAGCAATCCACGTCCTAGGCTTCGTTGTGGGTTCATACCAATATTTAGAGAGAGGCCCATCTGGGTTGGCCGAAGACTTTGATAATACCCTTTCCAGTATTCCAAACCATCAGTAAGCAAACCATAATCTCCCAATGTCTTATGGAAAAAGGACCTTCCCACTACTTCATATCTGCAATTGACAAAGGTCAAGGTGTCTCAATTATCATTCAAAAGGAAAAAGGGAAAAGAATACAAATAGCTAGGAACATACTTGGCTGATGGTGATGCTCGAAGCACCACATCCAAAGCTTGTATAGTTTCTTGCGGGGCATCTGATTGCGTACATTGCAAGAACTGTTTCAAGTGGTGAAGATCAGCTTTGGCAGCAAACTTGATAGAGACCTTAAACTCTCTTTCCCTCCTGAAACAAAACCAAACAAAACAGTGCAACAAAAGTCCATAAAAGAAACACTAATAGTAAATAAAAAGTGGCAAATCATCAAAAACTGTAAATCTATAGCTCAAGCCTTGGAATCCTGATGAGCTTGGAACTAAAAGTATCTCCATGGGCTTGATCACTTTACAAGGAAAAAAAGTGCTTGAAAACATGTAAACACCAAAAGCAAAACTTACTTTGCTCCACCACTATTGCCATCTAGCTTGATAACGAAGTCCTTGGAGGAGAATGGGAGAGGCCCAGCAGTGTAAACACTCTTCCCGCCATCATATGCTAAATTCCGACCACCCATGTGTGACTGTTTATAGTCATTAACTAGCTGGCTCATAATCTCTCTGCATACTTTCTTTGACAGAACCTCTGGAGAGATTGTAACCTGAAAATTCAATATTAGAAGTTATTAATAAAGGGAGAATTTGACATGTAGCATCGAAGAATGGATTAACAGGGATTGAAGTGGCAGCAAGTGTGCTCGGCACGTATCAGATCAACAAAGAAACACAGGATTTACCAACATTTGAATATGCAAAGACAATACCAGCGCTATGACAAACTCTACATTTGGTCCATCATGACACACATCTAAATTTTTATTAACAGCTATGAAAAAACATTGTTAGGACATAAGGACAAAACAAAATTTTAAAACCACTTCAATTTTGTTAAACTCAGATGAAGTTTCAGTAAATTCTAAATATTATAGAAATTAAAGATAAAATAAGTTAGAAACTACTGCTCGTAATTAACAAACGTATTTATATGCATAATGCACACAAAAAACACATATGATGTACATACATACATAAACGTTGCTAGACACACAAATACATATACGCAGAGAGACACCATGACACTTTAGCGCTAAATACCCACAGACGCACCAAATATTAATATGGTATTGGACACCACACATATATATAGTGTTACATATATACAGACGATTCATGTATATAACCATACATATGTACGTACCCATAGTCAAATACAAATATATATATATATATATATATATATATATATATATATATAGACACACACAAAAACACACAGAGAGAGACCTTTAGCGCTATATACACAACACTGTTATATACAGACACATATGGTAGTAACAAAAATATTTATAAAATATACAGAGAAAGAAAATGACGTTTAGCATGATTACCTAACACATATCAACTAGTAACACATAAATTACTTACATCATAGTGATGCAGATCCCGATCAGCAACATGAACGAGAAAATGATTTGCTCTTATAAGGCACTTCCGTCCAACAGTTCCGTATCCCGGTCTATTAGGAACCTGAATGCTTTTCGAGGACGGCGGCGGCGGCTGTAGCGGTTTTACACCAGTCGCCGGTGCCGATTGTTGCACAGGCTGGGCCACAACAGGACGTTGTGATGATGAAGGCTGAAGCGAAAGCTTCTGCTCTACCTCGCGAGACACCGATGAAACCGTGATCGCCGGTCGTTGAGGTTGAGACGCCGGTGGAGCATTGAAAGACGGCAAACCTCCACTACTAAATGTTCCACGACCACGACCACCGGAAGAAGACGGCCCTCCGGCGCCCCGACCACCGAATGAAGAAGACGGTGTTCGACCGCCACCACCTCTACCACCACCGCCTCGACGTCCGCGTCCACGTTCCGACATTGCTATCGACGCAACGAGAGAGAAAAAGAGTAAGTAGCAAATGCACTGTAGTGCTGATTTTGTGAGTGTTGAGATGTGACCACGGAAGAAGTGGAAAAGACTGGGAAGTTGTATTTGCCTTTAAAGGAAAACCGATTTTTGCTTGGACGAATTTACCCTCCGGTCCTCCACTCTAATGTTAATTATTTTCAGGTCCACACACACGTAATTTCCCTACTTTTCTGGAGTTTTTAATTTCTAGTTTCTACCATGACAAAGTAAAGATCTTTGTTACCAACATATTACTCCTTTTTTAAATCAACGTATGTTACATTCTATATTTTATAGCAAGTAAGAATTGGTTAAAAACTAGAGATATAATAAGTGACTTTTTATAATTGCTAACTATATTGATAATGTATGTCCATTAAATTTTCTTTTTTCCACACCCGATCCTTTATTTTTATTTTTTTAATTTCTCCATACATAAAAGGAGGTTGGACTTCATAGTTTTCATAAATACATCTATAGCATCATGTAAAAAAAAAAAAAAAGATATACACCGCTTTGGGATACACGCGCACAAAATCTAGAATAGATTCTACTTAATTTGAAAAAATAAATAGAAGATTGGTAATAGTATTAAAAAGAATTATATTTTTACCGTAAAAATTTGTAACGAGATAACCGCACAATTCACTTGTCAATATTATAATTGGAAAGGTATAGTACTTAATAATTTACTAGGAGCATAGAGCTAATATAGATCTCTAACCATTCAGTATTTTATATTTATTGACTTGATTAATAAATAAAATCCTTTAAAAAAGCAAATTATATTTTCATTTCTAGGGCTCGAGTCCGAAATCTTTTAGAGCCGGAAGGATCTCGAACATTTCATCACCCGAATGGTGCGTCTGCATACAATTTTAGTCTTATGAGTAAAGTGTCAGCTCTCTTAGGCTAGGGAATATATTTATCTTCTTTTCTCTATAGTTTTATTGATTTTTTCTAAAAACAAATTCTTGTTGTGCTCTTTATTACTTCAAAGTGGAACTCAAAAAAGGTTGTACTAATAGGCTTTATTATTTTATATAATAACTAATTATGTTATGCTGGCCCTTTATTACATAAGGTTTATTTCTATTCTCAAATTTAAATTGGATAGTTAATTCGCATATAACGTCTATCAGAAAAGTTTACAATTTAGGAGTACTTTTCACTTGTACATGCTTTAATGAATAATCTATTTTGCCTATTTATTTCTCCAAAAGTCATAGGAGTACTAATTGATACTACAATTTAATATTTAACAAGCCTCTCCTCCAATTATTGAAAAGCACAATAATCATATATAATTGCATTTTTAGTTCTTCATTTATCAATCAACATTTTAGTTAAAGACCATTCTTATTCCCGGTAAGTAGTGGCTGAAGAGCATAGTAATAGGATATAGTTCCTTGTTGAGTCCTTCCTCTATCATTGTAATAATTAATTAATACTTACAATATAGTAACAAACTCTCTTATCCGGTGCAACTGAAAAGCATAGTATTAGTAAATGAAGTTGTCTTTTTAGCTCTCCATTTATCATAATAATATTGTATAGGTCAAAATCTGATCACAGTGATCGTCCAAGCTGGGACTTCGCCTAAGTGGCAAAATGGCGGGAAGCACCACAACTAACCTCGGTCCAATCATCGACAGTGCATGTTAAGTAAAAACGGTATTCGAATAACAACGAAAAGACAGTCACGTGAGAGTACGTTGGTCAAAGAACACAGTAAAATTCCAAGAACTATATATAGAAAGGGGATTCTCAGAAAAAGGGGGCGGGGAATTTTCCTCTCAACTCTTTGTCTTACAATTTCCTCTTTTGAATAATGTAATGTCACGACCCGGATTTTTCACCCTCGGGAGTCGTGATGGCGCCTACTCGTAGAAGCTTGGCAAGCCACGAAATAAAAAAAATTCAATCTCTTTCATTTTTAACTCTTTTTAACGAATTGAATTAACAGGTGATCAACATTTAAATAATAGCGAAAGATGAAATTAAGCGAAAGACTTAGACTAATATAATACCAAAATCAATACGAAAATGCCAACATCCGTCTCTACCCAGAAACCGGTGTCACAATATCTACGGATTGTCTATGAATACTACATACAAATGTCTGAACAAGGAAATACAGTCTGTCTCAGAAACAAATAGAAACAGAATATATAAATAGATAGAAGAGAGCGTCGGGCCTGCGGACGCTTGCAGAACTACCTCGGGATCTCTGAGTGGGCTGAAGGCTGGCTCCCCAACTGCTATTGTCCAAATGTTGTTTCGGTATCTACACATAGTGCAGAGTGTAGTATCAGCACAATCGACCCCATGTGCTGGTAAGTGTCTGGCCTAACCCCGGCGAGGTAGTGAGGATCAGACTCTAGATAAACCTGTGCAGTTATATAATATACATCAAAAAAAATAGGAATAAATAATGTAAATGGGAGGGGGTACATGCTACAGGGAACATGTCAAATCCAACAGAAGCTAAAGAGTGACAAGAGAGAACAATTCAAGTTCTACAACAAACAATAATAACACTGTTGTGGCGCGCAACCCGATCCCTTATCATTTAACACTGTGCGGCGTGCAACCCGATCCATTTATATTACTGTTGCGGAGTGCAACCCAATCCAATATAACATTGTTGCGGCGTGCAACCCGATCCAATATAACATTGTTACGGCGTGCAACCCGATTCAATATATAATAATGTTGCGGCGTGCAACCCGTTCCAATATATAATAATGTTGTGGCGTGCAACCCGATCCAATATATTTATATACCTTAAACTCAACCATACCATGGGTCCCGGCAAGGGATCAACAATAAACTAAATTATCCCGGCAAGGGAATTCAACAGTAAAAGTATATAGGTCCCGGCAAGGGAGAATCAGCTATAACCAATTTTAACTCAATCCCTGCTCATCTCAGCTAACACCAATACTCAATCATAATTACTTTCCACGAAAATAAACTAAATCCTTGCTCTATATTGAGAATCACCAAGTAAAGCATCCGTAGTATTATTTAAGAACATAACAAATATTAATTTAAGACTCACGGTCATGCTCAACACCAACGTATAAATACTCGTCACCATGCATATACGTCGTACTCAACAAGAAGCAAATAGTAAATAAGACACAACTCCTAATCCCTCAAGCTAAGGTTAGACCGAACACTTACCTCGAACTTCCACGACCAACTCAAGCCTCAAACACCGCCTTTCCTTTCGAATTTGGCTCCAAATCAATTGTATTTATACATAATCGACTTCATAACATCAATAAGCGCTAATCAATCCAATTTCAATGCTTAATTATAGCTTTCTAATCATTCTTCCCAAAATGTCAAAAATTGACCCCGGGCCCGCTTGGTCAAAACACGAGGTTCGGACCAAAACCCGATTACCTATTCACCCACGAGCCTGAATATATAATTTGTTTTCAAATCCGACCCCAAAACAAGGTCAAATTCCCAAATAATTAAAAAGCTCTAACTATACCCAAATCTCTAATTTTCTACCCTTAATCACATATTTTAGGCCTAGAAATCTAGTGGGTGTTGATAAAAATGGAAGAAAATAAGTTAAATATTACTTACCCAAGAGGTTATGGTGAAGAAGTTATTCAAAAATAGAGCAAGAGGTGTGGAGAAGATGAAGTTTGTGAAAAATAATGAAAATCCCGTAATGTGTTCTGTTTTTGGAACTTAAAATAACTGGGCGAAATTACACATCGCGTTCGCGACAAGTCCATTGCGTTCACGATGGATTAGGCCTGCTAGGCCTTCCCGTTCGCGGAAGAGGTTCGCGTTCGTGGAGAAATGACCCCTCAAACCTTCGCGTTCGCGTCCATGTGGTCGCCTTCACATAGGTTTAATGCCCCACCCCTTGCCCAGGCTCAATTAGCCTTCGTGTTCGCGTTACCAGGCCCGCGTTCGCGAAGGGAAGACCCCCCAATGCCTCGCGTTCGCGTAGAAGGAATTTACTTTAACATAATTATCACATCGCGTTCGCGAGGGTCTTCCCGCGAACGCGAAGAAGGAAATATTAGAATACCAACAGCTGAAAACTTGCAACTTTTTAAGAGTTTAAAACCTTTCGAAACACATCCGAAACTCACCCGAGCCCTCGGGGCTCCAAACCAAACATACGTACTAACTCGAAAACACCATATGAACTTATCCATGTGATCAAATCGCCAAATTAACATCATTAACATCGAATTAAACCTCAAAATCAATGAATTATTTCAAACTTCTTAAAATATCAAATTTTGCAATTTAGGTCCGAATCATGTCAAATGACATTCGTTTCTTACCAAACTTCACAGTGTTATCTTAAATCACATATAAGACCTGTATCGGGTGCCGGAACCAAAATATGGGCCCGATACCAACATGTTCTAATCAAAGTTCATTTCAAATTCCTTTAAAAAATTTCATAAAACAATTTTCTTTAAAAATTCATTTCTCGGGCTTGGGACCTCGGAATTTGATTCCGGGCATACGCCCAACTCCCATATTTTCCTACGGATCCTCCTGGACCACACATCACGGGTCCAAGTCTGTTTACCCAAAACGTTGACCGAAGTCAAGTTAACTCATTTTATAGTCAAAACTTATCATTTTTCATAGATTTTTATATTTAGGCTTTCATGCAACGCGCCCGGATTGCGCACGCAAATCGAGGTGATGCTAAAATGAGGTTTTCAAGGCATCGAAACACAAAATTCAATTTAAAAGCAAGGTCATCATATTCTCCACCTCTAAAACAACCGTTCGTCCTCGAACGGACATAAGAAGGAAGTACCTGAGACGGGGAAAAGATGGGAAAAACGGCTCTACATATCGGACTCGGACTCCCAGGTCGATGCCTCAGGAGGCTGACCTCTCCACTGAACACGAACAGAAGGAAAACTCTTCGACCTCAACTGACGAACCTGCCGGTCTAGAATAGCCACCAGCTCCTCCTCATAAGACAAGTCCTTGTCCAACTGGACAGTGCTGAAATCTAACACGTGGGATGGGTCGCCGTGATACTTCCGAAGCATGGACACATGAAACACTGGATGCACGGCTGATAAGCTCGGCGACAATGCAAGTCTATAAGCCACCTCTCTCACTCGATCAAGAATCTCAAATGGGCCAATGAACCTAGGGCTAAGTTTCCCTTCTTCCCAAATCTCATCACGCCCTTCATAGGCGACACTCGAAGCAAAACTCGCTTACCGACCATAAATGCTAAATCACGAACCTTGCGGTCATCATAACCCTTTTGCCTGGAATGCGTTGTACGAAGCCTATCCTAAATGATCTTGACCTTGTCTAAGGCATCCTGAACCAGATCCTTACCCAACAACCGAGCCTCTCCCGGCTCAAACCATCCAACCGGAGACCAACACCGCCTCCCATACAAAGCCTTATAAGGAGCCATATGAATACTCGACTGGTAGCTATTGTTGTAGGAAACTCTACTAAAGGCAAAAATTGATCCCACGAGCCTCCAAAGTCAATGACACAAGCTCGGAGCATATCCTCCAAAATCTGAATAGTCCGTTCGGACTGCCCGTCCGTCTAAGGATGAAATGTTGTGCTCAACTCAACCAGCATGCCCAAATCTCGCTGAACTACTCTCCAGAAATGCGAGGTAAACTGCGTACCTTGATCCAAAATGATAGACACATGCACACCATGAAGACAAACAATCTCCCGGATATAAATCTCAGCTAACCTCTCGGATGAATAAGAGACTGCCATAGGAATGAAATGCGCTGACTTGGTCAGTCTATGAACAATGACCCATACTACGTCGAACTTCCACTGAGTCTATGGGAGTCCAACAATGAAATCCATAGTGATCCGCTCCCACTTCCACTCGGGAAGCTCAATCCTCTAAAATGAACCATCGGGCCTCTGATGCTCGTACTTAACCTGCTGACAATTCAAACACCGAGCCACATATGCAACGATATCCTTCTTCATTCTCCGCCACTAATAATGCTGCCACAAATCCTGATACATCTTTGCGGTGCCCAAATAAATAGAGTACCGGGAGCTATGGGCCTCCTCTAAAATCAACTCTCGAAGCCCCATCTACATTTGGCACACAAACTCGACCCTGCAATCTTAAAACTCCATCATCATCTAAGGTAACCTGCTTGGCACCTCCGCGATGCATCGTGTCCCTGAGGACACACAAATGGGGATCATCATGATGTTGATCTCGAATACGCTCCAATAATGAAGAATAAGCGATTGTGCAAGCTAACACACGGCTGGGCTTAGAAACATCCAACCTCACGAACTGATTGGCCAAAGCCTGAACATCCAAAGCAAGCGGTCTCTCACCGACCAAAATATAAGCAAGACTGCCCATATTGGCTGACTTCATACTTAAAGCATCGGCCACCACATTAGCCTTTCCCGGATGATATAAGATAGTGATATCATAATCTTTCAACAACTCCAACCACCTCCTCTATCGTAAATTCAACTCCTTTTGCTTGAACAAATACTGAACACTTTTGTGATCCATGAACACCTCACATGCCACGCCATACAGATAATGCCTCCAAATCTTCAACACGTGAATGATGGCTATCAACTCCAAATCATGAACCGGATAGTTCTTTTCATGAATCTTCAACTGCCGCGAAGCATATGCAATGACCTTGCCATCCTGCATCAATACTATACCAAGCCCAAAACGAGACGCATCGCAGTAAACTGTATAAGGCCCTAAACCCGTGGACAAAACCAACACTGGTGCCGTAGTCAAAGCTATCTTAAGCTTCTAGAAGCTCGCCTCACACTCATCCGACCATCTGAACTAGGCACCCTTCTGGGTCAACCTGGTCATCGGGGCTGCGATAGATGAGAACCCCTCCACGAAGCGACGATAGTAGCCTGCCAATCCCAAGAAACTCCGAATCTCTATAGCTGATGCTGGTCTAGGCCAGTTCTTGACTGCCTCAATCTTCTTCGGATCAACCTGAATACCTTCTGCTGATACAACATGACCCAGAAATGAAACTGAACTCAACCAGAACTCACACTTCGAGAAGTTAGCATATAACTGACTATCCCTCAAGGTCTGAAGAACCATTCTAAGATGCTGCTCGTGCTCCTCCTGGCTGCGGGAATATATCAAGATGTCATTAATTAAGACTATCACGAACGAGTCCAAATAAGGTCTGAACAGTCGGTTCATTAAGTCCATAAAAGTTGCTGGGGCATTTGTCAACCCGAATGACATAACCAAGAACTCATAATGCCCGTACCGAGTGCGAAAAGCTGTCTTAGGGACATCGGATGCCCTAATCCTCAACTGATGGTAGCCAGATCTCAAGTCAATCTTTGAAAATACCTTGGCACCCTGAAGCTGATCAAACAAATCATCAATCCTCGGCAATGGATACTTATTCTTGATTGTAACCTTGTTCAACTGCCGGTAATCAATACACATTCTCATCGACCGATCCTTCTTCTTAACAAACAACACCGGTACACCCAAGGCGAAACACTAGTGTGAGCACGTGATTTTTGCCTCACACGAATTACTCCAAAAGAATTCCCAAAATTAGGTCTTTTCTTTAATTATGTGTTATTTTTAGGAATTATTGTGCGATTTTCCTGATTGTTTGCCTATGTTTGTGTACATGTCTAATTTTACTAATGCATTAAAAATACAAAATATAGCATTTGCATTTAAAATATAATTTTACATTTTATAGTAATTAAGTAAATTATTGTTTTACAAAAATAAAAAATCAAAAAAAATAATAACGTATCTTGCATTTTAATGATTAATGTTAAATTTTGTGATTTCTTTTTAAATTGATATTTAATTAAATTGTGGTAATTATTTAGGATTAGCTAAAATTTGTGATAAGTTAATTTAGTTTTGTAATTTAAATTAGGATCTTAGTTTTAATTTTGAAAAAAAGAAAAGAAAAGAAAAAGAATTAATAAAAGAGAAGGAAATTGGAATTGGGCCAAATTCAATTTAATTTAAGAAGCCCAAACAATTAACCCAACGCAACACAAGCCCGGTCCGGTCCATCACAGTTTAGACCAAATGACGCTGTTTCGGTTGTTTCGATCTGGACTGTTGAATCAGCCTGATCGGACGGTCCCAAACCTTCCCCACAACCCGACCCATTCCCATACCCGGACCACCCAGTTACTACACAAAACGACCCCGTTTCATCAGAAAGTTAATCGGAGTTGTTGGATTCCCATCATCCAACGGCCCAAATTAACTAACTAATTTAATATACCAAACACCCCCCCACTCGTCTCTTCAGAGACCAAGAACATGCACCACCGCACACCGCCCTCCTCTGCCCCACCGGAAATCGCCTCACGACGGTTCCGGTGGCCCAAACAGCCCCAAATTAACACCATTGATTCTCCTTCGCCTCATCATCTCAAATTCCCAAACCGTTCCTTTCGAATCACGGCCAAAATCATCGAATCTTTGATCGAAATCTGAACCCTAGTTTACCCAATCGACCCCAAACTGACATCCCATAACCTCCTTGACCTCCTCATACCCAATACATATCTGGTTTCCCTCGAATTTGTCTAAAATAGGTTGAATTTCAAATCTTGAGTTCCGACTCTAAAAGTCAGAGTTAAATACAAGAATTTTTTATGAATTCAAGGCCGATTTCGTCGCAAAATAATGATAATCATTTGTTCTAACAAAGAACAAATGACTAACATCATTTGGTGATGAAGTCGAAAAGAAAAAAAAATTTGAGTGCCAAATGAGCCCGTTGAGTTGGTGAGTATCCAGTACTACTTCTTTTCTTTTCTCGTTATTATTCCACTTCTGCCTCGTCTTCTTCTCTTCTTAAGTTTTGAATTAGGTTTAAAATTGTGAACTGTCCATTCGATGTCTTTGGTGCATATTCATGTATGTCGTTAATTAATTTAATAGCTGATTTTGATTTTTAAAGGTTTTAGTCTTTTGTTTACTATAATTGTGGTACTTCGGAGTTTAGGGGGGATGAATAACAAAAGCTTTGAGGGTAATTTGGGCAGGGAAACCTATCAATAATTAATTAGAGGGTTTCTCAATGGTGGTAGGGTAGAAATTACATTGATGAATTAATTCAAAGCACTAGGTTAGTGGAGTGAATTAAAAAGGAAAAGGAGAGTGACAATGGTTAGCTTAATGCCCTTTTTAGAGTTGGAAAGTAAGATAACACGGAGGACATTTCAAAAGTGGAAAGAATACAATTTTAAAGAAAAAGAGGAGCTGGAAAGGGTTAGTTGATGAGGTATATAACTGGGAGCACACATAGATAGTAAAGGGAGGGAAGAGAGAGGGAAGAGCTGAGAATACTCTGAAAAAGAAAAGGAGAAAACTATTGTTCCATTGTTGTTCTGCATTTGAATTTTTGAAACTTTCTATTCCTAGATAGTTTCTGATTTTCTGTAGTGTTGGAAAACGATTTGAATGGGTTTCAGAAAGTGTTTATTCAAGTTTTCTATCCGCTAACTGATACATTGATATATCCGGGGTTATTCATTGTTTTCTCGGATAAAATCTGGGCTGTTTTCCTGCTTCTACTGACTGCTGCTCTTCCATTTCCTTTGGTGTTTCTTTGATGTCATCAGGTACACGACCCTGTAACTCCTTTGGTTATGAAGTGAATTTGAGGAATGAAATCCGAATTGTTTGCTGAATCCATGTCCGATTCTGTGTATTCGTCGTGATTGGCTACTAGATCTCCTTCATTTGATTTTTCTGTTAAGTGTTAAAATCTGAATAGTTAGTTTGAATCTCTTCAAGTGTTTTGAAGCCATATTCACAACAATGAAACTCACATATAATTTTTCTCTAAGTGATTTTGGATTTTTGGAAAGCAACTCTTGGAGCTGAACGCATGGCTCGTTTTGTATAGTTAAGGTGTAAGGATGATTAATTGAGTGCTGGACATGTTTTTTTATATAACATTTTCTTTATTTGATTTGCAGAACTTTCTTTTTATATAATCAGGATCATCATTTTAATAGTGCAATTTGTTTAATTATGATTGAATTACAGAAACAATCATTTGTTATAGAAGGCTCACTATATGTCAATTCGTGTGAGTTAAAGTAAACTCCGTGAATGTGTTCTTATTATATTGATTTTAGATTGCAAGTCGATTTTGCTTTCTCCTGATTCTGTGAAAATTTACTTTCTTTTATATTTTTAGTTAAAGATTTTTCTTCATTGATAGCAACTCACTGATTTTTCTCCCCAAACGGCTAGCTTGATACTTATTGTTGTTGGAAAGTTTGAATTTTTAGTATATAAGATGTTGCATATTATAATTTGGTAAACAGATGTTTGACAATGTGTCACGCTATTGAATGTGATCCCAATCTAGTATTCTTGCCTCCTTGTCTCATGATTCTCGAGTAACTATAACTGAATGTTCAAAGTTCTGGTTTGGTATAGTGTTTCATTTATGTACATAATTTCCCTTGAATGAATTGAATGGTTTAAAAATAGTGAAATTATTGAGCAGGCTAAAGGAATTCTACTAGTCCACTTTTCATAACTAATTTATTATACCTTTCGCAACCAATCCATAATTCTTGGCCTTTGCAACAATCTCAAATTAATTTTAGAAAGAATAAATAATGAACATCCATTAGTTTGCTTTAGTTGAATACAACCCTTTGAAATAATTTGAGGCGTGCCATGCTAAATAAAATCCCTAAGCCCATGGCCCTCACAAAACTAATTAGTTTCTTTTTTATAAGAAAATTTGAGGGGCGCCATCAATTGAATTTCCTATGGCCCTCGCAAACCTTGTTATTAATTCGAAATTTTGTAGTTGCTTTAGGCGCGTAATTTAAATTAACTTCCTTAAACTCGGGTGTGCATTTCATGCGACCCAAATCCAAATCTCAACAACGCTAAATAAAATGTGTCGTGGACTGCGGGTGCATTTCATGTGGCGTGGTTCAAGATGTGTTTTAGATAACGTTGAATCTTCCTAAAAATAATTAAAAAGCGTCTAATAAGTTAAAAGTGTACCATAGGCTAAAACATGTATTAAATTCAGATAATAGGCCAATTATAATAGTTTAAGCGACCGTGCTAGAACCACGGAATCCGGGGATGCCTAACACCTTCCCTCGGGTTAACAGAATTCCTTATTCAGAATTTCTGGTTTGCAGACTTCAAAAGGAAAGTCGAAATTTCCTCGATTTGGGATTTAAAATAAACCGATGACTTGGAATACCAAATAAACTATCCCAAGTGGCGACTCTGAATTGAATAATTAATCCCATTTCGAACAATGTCACTTAAATTGGAAAAACTCCCTTGTACTACCTTCGGCTGTGTAAAAAGGAGGTGTGACAGCTCTTGCGACTCTGCTGGGGAGAAAACCCAGAATCTCTGGTTCAGGGTTTAATAATTTGAGCTTAGAATAATTGTTATATTTGGCTTTATTTATTATCTGGTTTATTCACATGTTTGGGCTTAATGTGCTAATTGCTGTCTATTTACCGTTTTGATATTGGTGAACTGTATATAAATTATTACGAAACCCTTCCTCTTTCTGAGTCTTCTGAATTTATGGTGCACACGTGCGCGTGTCCCACCTTTTTGTTAGAAGTCATACCAAATAGAACGAAGTTGGGTCAAGTAACTAGGCCGGGTAGACTTTCGTGCTCCCGGTACGTTGCCCCCACTTCGGCTCGAGCTGTCCGCTTGGGTAAGCCGAGTTTAGAACAATATACCCCAGGTTTTACACTTAGAATAACTCAGCTTCGTGCCGGATCCCTAGTAGGAAATTTTGATTGCATCATATTCATTTGACTTTGGAGACTCAACACAGGGGTTGGGTCTGTCTAGGACAGGTGTACCCGAAATGAAAAGACCATCCTGATGCATCTTACTTGCTACTTGTGCATTCATTTGTTTTGGATTTGCATATTGACCGGCTTATAGGGGAAAGTTAGAGAAGGAAGATCAATGTGAGAACCGAGAGAGAAAATTGTCTGTTTTTGAAAAACCAAATTCCAAAATAATATTGAAATTCTGCCAATTTTGTTTTCCTTTTAAGAGTGGTTTTTTTTACGAACTACGTAAGTTTGATTCTCGCCGAATGTGAGATACGTAGGCAACCCACATCGGGCCCAACTATTTTAAAAAATATATATAAAAAAATAAATAAATAGATAATAAATAATTAAAAATGTGGGTACATAAATGTCATTGTGTTGTCATAAGTAAGGCGATGTCATTCTTGTCCAAAATATGCCGAATGTCCCCAAAAGGGCGTCGGAAGGCTGTTTTTGCAAGAACAACCGCCTTTGGTCGTTTTTTTTTCCTTTGGTCTTCTTTTTTTCAAAAAAAAAAACAAATTTGCCGGTTAGCAAACACAGCCTTTAAACCTTCTTCATCGAAGTGTTTTTTATATATATGAATTTTTTTAGAAATATTAATGATTTTTTCAAAATGAGTCTTGATTTTGGGTTTTTAAAATTAACATCGCTCACAGGTACAAAATGAGCACCGTCCAAAACCCACCGTTCAAAGATGCAGATGAGTTTCTATTTCAGCTTCAGATTGGTGGCATGAGTTAGGAGGAGATGGTCAGAAATGGGTCATTAAGTATTTGGGAGCTCTCACAGATATTATGAAAGTTAAACCGCACAATGATTTGATTACGTCACTAGTGACTTTTTGGGACCCTGTTCACAATGTCTTTCGCTTCTCTGATTTCGAGCTTACTCCCACATTAGAAGAAATAGCTGGATATTCCGGTTTTGACGGAGATTTGAGAAACCAGAATCTTATATTCCCAAAGGCTCCTTCTGTACACCGATTTTTTGGTCTTCTGAATATCAGTAATCAAATCAGGAAAAGCAACGTTGTCAAAAGGTGTTGTTCTTTCAACTTCCTATATTCAAGGTTCGGAAAGCCGGATGGGTTTGAAATTCATGAAAAGGGCCTTACTAACAAACAAAATAAGGACACCTGGCAGATTCACCGTCGTTTCCCTTTCATGGTGGCCTTTCTAGGAATCATGGTCTTCCCAAACAAAGAGCGGAGGATTGATATTCGCATAGCCAGAGTCGTACAAGTCCTCACCACCAAAGAGCATCACACTCTTGCCCCGATCATTCTCTCAGACATTTATCGGGCATTGACTTTGTGTAAGTCCGGGGCAAAATTCTTCGAAGGGTGCAATATTTTATTGCAAATGTGATTGATTGAACATCTCCGACATCACCCCAAATTCATGCGATATGGTCCAAGCGAGGACAATTTTATTGAAAGTTATGAAGAAAGAATAAAAGATTATAAATCTCCAGAAGGGGTGGAAGCCTGGGTATCCCATTTAAGATCTTTAATGGCAAATCAAATCGAGTGGACTTTGGGATGGCTCCCGGTAAAAGAGGTGATACACATGTCAACCTTAAAGAGTTATTTGCTGTTGTTGGGTTTAAGAAGTGTCCAGCCGTACGTGCCACATAGAGTTCTAAGACAGCTAAGGAGATACCAAGTGGTGCCTGATGATGAATATTTGAGTGTGCAAGTGATTGAGCTACACCCCGAAGCCACACTCCCTGAGGCTTTAATCCAGCGGATTTGGAATGGTTGTCGATACTTGAAAGATGATACCCAAGTTCCAGATCCTGCAAAGGGTGAGATAGATCCAGGATATGCTAGCTGGTTTGAGAAAAGATTTCGTGTGGATGATGTATCAGAACCCGATCCCAGAAGGCCCATAAAAAGGCCGCATGTTCAAGCCTTTGAGGATAAAATCCAAGAACGGCTGGCTTGGGGTGAAAAAGAAAAGGGGTACAAAGCGACTATTCATGCCTTAGAAAAAAGCCTGAGGAACCTCAATTTTGAGAAAGACTTACAAGCACAGGAAGCAGAAGGTGAAAAGAAGATTCTGCTTTGCGAGAATAAAACTCTCTATGCTCAGCTTCAACAGATGAAGAAAGCCTCCGAAGCGCCAGTAAGAAGTTGGAAAGATCAGAGAATCATTGCCAATCTGATGGAAAAAATGCAAGATTATGACTCCATCTTGACAAAGACTGAAAAGGCGTTAGACAAAGCTAAGGAAAAAATCATACAGTTAAATGAGGAGGCCAAATCTAGTAAGGAACGCCAAGTAATGAGATTTGAAGAAGAAATAGCTCAATTCGAGAGAGAGAAGGACCATTGGATGCATTCAGAAGCTCAACTCCATGTACAGTTGGAAGAAATTAGAAGGTATAATAAAGAACATCAGCATGCATATATTGACAAGGAGAGAGCATATGCAAGACTCGATCAGGCGAGACTTCGGGCTCAATTGGAATCGGCTTTAGATGTGAGGGCCACATAAGAGACATAGCCACCACTCGTCAACAGTAGTTACAAAACCAAGACCAGAATCTCTAGGACTTCAGAGCACAAATCCATGATTTGGCTGTTTACACCTCTCAAAGTTATGTGAACTGTCAAGGGATGGATTATGAGAGGTTTTTAGAGCATGCACCTACTTTTGCCCATCATCTTGCAATGGAGTTAGAGAGGATGTACCGTACACTAGGGGGTCGGCCGGGTTAAACCCCACCATGAGCAGATGTTCCAGTGATTGAAAGCAAAAGATTGTGGAGTGAAGCGTAGTCATAGTTGTTGGAACTTTTCATATAATAGTCATATTTTAGCTTGAGTCCATGTTGAGTCTTTTAAACCATTTTCTTAAAGTGTTGTCCAAATGTAATGTCATTTCTGTCATTGTACTGTTTTGTTTGTTAAAATAAATAAAATAATAATTGTTTCCGACAGAACTACGCACGGTCTGATTCATGCAAGGACATGATACGTAGGCAATCTCTATAGGATTCGACCACCACTAAAAAGGAAAAGGGGAAATAAAGAAGGATAGAATAAAAGAAGCTTAAAAGAAGGGGCACAATTATGAGAGGCCGGAATCGAAAGGACCAATATTAGAAATCATGTCTATCCCGGATGTCGACACTAGTATTGAGGTGGAGGAGTTGGATGTCAATAAAATAAAGGAGGAGATGCTTAAACTTAAGCAACAGATGGCCGAAATGTACCAGGCCTGGTCCAAAGGGCAATCACCCCCGTCTTACCCGGCTAACCCGACTTTTACCCCACCATTAGCTCAGTCTCAGGATCATCCTGCCACCGATCTAGGTTTTCCCATTTACCAACATTACCATGGCACTACTTCTCATATTCCACAAGCTCCACCACCAAAATCAATTCCATACCCCCCTCCGCCAGTCGCCCTTGTCTTTGTGGCATCTCCACCAGCTGCACTCCATATATCCTCGAGCGAACCTATGTTCCAAGCTCAGGACAACCGGTATTATCCCCCGAGCCCACCCTCAAAGTTCTCGAAACCTACCCCTATGATCCACGCTCTGATCTCCCGAGAGAAGCTGAGAGACCAACCAAAAATCCCGAACATGAAGAGATGTTCAGAAAAATGAAAAGCACAGAACAATCCTTCAGGGATATGAGAGGGCTAGGAGGTCAGGTAAGTGTGGCTTACAAAGACCTGTGTTTATTCCCAAATGTACAACTACCGGCAGGGTTCAAAATGCCCAAATTCGACTTGTACAACGGATAAGGTGATCTGGTGGCTCATTTGAGAGGTTTTTGCAGTAAGATGAGGGGAGCCGGAGGAAAGGATGAATTGCTAATGGCTTACTTCAGTTAGAGCTTGAGCGTATCAGCATTGGAGTGGTACACCCACCAAGATCACGGAAGATGGTACACATGGGATGATCTGGCACAAGCATTCGCTTGTCATTTTCAGTATAATCTTGAGATCATTCTAGACCGACTATCTTTGACTAAACTTGAGAAGAAGCACAGTGAAAGCTTTACAGAGTATGGTTTCCGGTGGAGGGAGCAAGCAGCAAGGGTAGATCCCCCAATGAAAGAAAGTGAGATGGTTGATTACGTTTTGCAAGCTTTGGAGCCGACTTACTTTGGTCATTTGGTGTCCGCAATTGGCAAGTCTTTTAATGAGGTTGTAAAAATGGGAGGCATGGTCGAGGAGGGTCTTAAGTCCAACAAAATCATGAGTTATTCAGCAATCAAGGCAACCACCCAGGCCATTCAAAACGGCACTAGGGGTGTGCTTGGGAAAAAAAAAAAGATGTCGCGACAGTTGAGTCCAGAGCCTGGTTTGGATCTAAAGGCCCATCACCCTACTATAACCAACCCCGACCCTACCACCAAAATTACCCCCACGCTCCATATAGCCCTCCACAGCATTACTACCCACATCCAGATCCCCATTTTCCTGTCCATCATGCACAAACCTATACCCAAACCCCGACACACGCACAATGGCGTGCGCCGGCTCTACAAAATCCATACCCAGCTCCACAAAACACATATACACCCCCAAGAGCCTATAGAAATCCCCCCGGAACGGGTTTCCAACCAAACCAAGCCTTCAAGAATGAGAGGTTACAGAAGCAAAAGACTTTCACTCCACTGGGGGAATCATATACCAGTCTTTTCCACAGGTTGAGGCAGTTGGGCATGCTGAATCCAATTGAGCCTAAAATGCCAAATCCCCCTCCTAGAAATCTTGACCACTCGGTGAGTTGTGAGTACTGTTCAGGAACCCTGGGGCATGATATAGAGAAGTGTTGGAAACTGAAAACAGTTGTGCAGTAGCTTATTGATACTCATCGGATCGAGGTTCAGGCCCTAGAAGCACCAAATATCAATCAGAATCCACTGCCAGCTCACTATGAGACCCATATGATTGAGTTGATACACAAAGGAAGAGATCCCAGGAAGCCCTCACAGACGGTAATGATGATCCGTTCCAGCGAAACCAGCTCAAAGGAAAAGGTAACTAGTGGGAAATCAATGGTCCAATCGAAAGGGGTAGTCGATAAGCCCGCTGTGGTAGCCGATAGAGGGTCGTCAAACATTGTTGCAGTGAAACCAGAGAAAGCTAAAGTGGTAGTGCCAGGGGTTGCAAGTAAACCTGTTGTGGGCTTGAAGGGTGCTCGCACAGAGCCTGTTATTATAAAACCAGTAACTCAGCTTCCAGTGATCAATAGCAAGGCTGTTCCTTGGAATTATGAACGAGTGACAATGATTTACAAAGGGAAAGAAATCAAAGAAGAAGTTTGTGAAGCACAAGGTTTGACTCGCTCAAGAAGGTGCTTTACTCCCGAGGAGTTAAGAAGAACTAAAGATAATCCAACGCCGGTAAAGAAAGCTGTAACTAAAGAAGAGGCAGAGGAATTTTTGAGGAAAATGAAAGTGCATGACTATTCTGTTGTAGAACAGTTGAGGAAAACGCCCGCTCAGATCTCATTGCTCTCATTGCTAATCCATTCAGATGAGCACCGTCAGTCGCTAATGAAAATCTTGAATGAGGCCCATGTCCCCGACAAGATCTCGGTAAACCATCTGGAAAAGATAGCCAACAAGATTTTTGAAGTAAACAGAGTCACTTTTTCCGATGATGAATTGCCCGTAGAGGGTACTGAGCACAACAAAGCCCTTTACCTGACAGTAAAATGCGAGGATTCCGTGGTTACCCGGGTATTGGTTGACAATGGTTTAAGTGTGAACATCTATCCTCTCTCCACTCTAAGCAAGCTGAAAGTAGAAGATGAGAGGATCCATAAGAACAATATCTGTGTGCGAGGATTTGATGGCGGAGGCAAAGACTCAGTCGGGGACATAATGTTAGAGCTGACTATAGGTCCAGTAGAATTCACAATGGAATTCCAAGTGCTGAATATAGTTGTTTCCCACAATTTGCTATTAGGGCAACCATGGATCCACGCCATTAAAGCAGTACCATCAACACTCCATCAGATGGTCAAGTTTGAATGGGACAGACAGGAAATAGTTGTGCACGGCAAAGATAATTTTTGCGCTCACAGCAACACCATTGTGCCATTCATTGAAGTGGAAGATGACAAGGGACCATGGGTCTACCAAGTTTCTGATGCAATGTCAGTCGAGAAAGTTCCAGAAGGGAAGTGTATCCCAAATCCGAAGATAACCGCCGCATCAGTCATGGTAGCGTATGAAATGTTGAAGAATGGTTTTGTACCAGGAAAGGGTTTGGGATCAGCTCTGCAAGGCATCATACAGCCCGTGTCTCTTCCTGAAAACTTGGGAACATTTGGTCTAGGATTCAAGCCCACATCCGCAGACATAAAAAGAGCCAGGAAATTGAAACAGAGGGCATGGGTCCTTCCAAAGCCGGTCCCACGTCTTTCCAGATCATTTGTCAAGTCCGGTATGAGGAGTCGCCCAGTGACAGCAATTCCCGGTTCTGTGATTGATCCGGACAAGGAGTTAATTGGAAGATTTGAGAAGTTGTTCGATAGTGTGAACATGGTGGAAATTGGAGAAGGTTCTAGCAACGCGGAAGTGCAATTTGTCGGGCCAACAACAAAGCTTAATAATTGGAAGGCTACTCCTCTCCCTACTCGGAAGGAGTCTTGGTAGTTTGCTTTGATTTTCCTTTAAGTTTGTACGGATTATTCTAGGGTTGTAATCCAAATTTCATTTTTTCAGTCTGTTTGAGTGTGCAAACCTTGTTATCTTTTATCATTCAATAAAATACAATTTCCCTTTCTTCATCATTCCTGATGGTTTTCCTTTTTGTTTTGTTTTCTTTTTTATACAGTTCTTTTTACGCTGGTTCTAATGACATGGCATGCATAAGGAATCCTCAACCCAGTCTTAAAAATCAATCTGATTCCGAAATATTAGTTCAAGAAGTAGATTGTGATTACGAATTAGAATACGATGATGAGGATGAAGCCTTCGAAGAGATTAGTAAGGAGTTAATTCACTTCGAAGAAAAACCCAAACACAACCTGAATGACATAGAAGCCGTCAATTTAGGGGACACAGACAATGTCCGAGAGACTAAAATAAGTATCCACCTCGAGCCAAAAATCCGGGAGGAGTTAATCAAAACACTCATCGAGTACAAAGATGTTTTTGCGTGGTCATATGACGACATGCCGGGTTTAAGCACTGATTTAGTGGTCCACAAATTGCCCACTGATCCAGTATTCCCTCCCGTCAAGCAAAAGTTGAGGAAATTCAAAATTGGTATGAGTGTGAATATTAAAGAAGAAGTTACCAAGCAGTTGGATGCAAAGGTTATTCGGGTCACTCGATATCCTGTTTGGTTGGCTAATGTCGTGCCTGTACCGAAGAAGGATGGAAAGATCAGAGTATGCGTCGATTACCACAATCTCAACAAAGCAAGTCCAAAGAATAACTTCCCACTACCCAATATCCATATTTTGATCAATAATTGTGCCAAGCGTGAGATTGGATCTTTTGTGGATTACTGTGTTTCATGATATGATACACAAGGAGATTGAGGTATATGTAGATGATGTGATCATAAAATCAAAGCATCAGGCCGACCATGTCGGGGATTTGAGGAAATTCTTCCAGAGGCTTCGCAGGTACAACCTCAAGCTGAACCCCGCCAAGTGTGCATTTGGTGTTCCATCCGGAAAACTGTTGGGATTCATAGTCAGCCGGCGAGGCATCAAGTTGGACCCATCAAAGATCAAAGCCATACAAGAATTTCCCCCTCCGAGGAACAAGACTGAAGTGATGAGTCTGTTAGGAAGTTTGAACTATATCAGCAGATTTATTGCTCAGCTCACGACAACTTGTGAGCCTATTTTCAAGTTGCTGAAGAAGGACACTGCGATCAAGTAGACTGATGAGTGTCAAGAAACATTCAATGAGATAAAGGGATACTTGTCTAACCCGCCTGTGCTGGTACCGCCAGAACTAGGGAGACCTTTGATTCTTTACTTGACTGTCCTGGAAAATTCATTTGGCTGTGTACTGGGGTAGCATGACATCACCGACAGGAAAGAACATGCCATCTACTATCTTAGCAAGAAGTTCACGACTTATGAGGTTAAGTACACTCACCTGGAAAGGACATGTTGCGCCCTAACTTGGGTGACACAGAAATTGAAACATTATTTGTCATCTTACACTACTTACCTCATTTCACGTTTGGATCCATTGAAGTATATCTTTCAAAATCCAATGCCGACAGGAAGACTTGCGAAGTGGCAGATTTTGCTCACAGAGTTTGACATAATCTATGTGACTCGAACTACGATGAAAGCCCAAGCATTGGCCGATCATTTGGCTGAGAATCCGGTTGATGATGAGTACGAGCCATTGAAAACTTACTTTCCCGATGAAGAGGTGATGCATATCGATGAACTGGAGCAAATTGAAAAACCAGGCTGGAAACTTTTCTTTGATGGGGCGGCTAACATAAAGGGAGTCGGAATAGGAGCTGTGCTTATTTCTAAAACAGGGCATCACTATCCTGTCACGGCTCAACTTCGTTTTTATTATACCAACAATATGGCTGAGTACGAGGCATGCATTTTGGGTTTGAGGCTAACTGCAGACATGGATGTCCAGGAAGTTTTGGTCTTAGGAGACTTGGATCTTCTGGTACATCAAATTCAAGGAGAATGGGAAACATGAGATTTGAAGCTCATACCATACCGACAATGTTTGCATGATCTTTGTCAACAGTTTTGATCAGTGGAGTTTAGGCATATTCCTAGGGTCCATAATGAGGTCGCCGATGCTTTAGCTACCCTAGCGTCAATGTTGCACCATCCGGACAAAGCCTATGTCGATCCTTTGCACATTCAAGTACGAGATCAACATGCTTACTGCAAAATGATTGAAGAAGAACTTGATGGCGAACCGTGGTTTCATGATATCAAGGAGTGCATCAGAATAGGGATATATCCAGTGCAAGCCACGGGGGATCAGAAGAGAACAATTCGACGGTTGGCGAGTGGATTCTTCTTAAGTGGAGGAGTTTTGTATAAAAGGACATCAGACCTTGGATTGTTAAGATGCATAGATGCTAGACAAGCTACGGCTGTCATGTCCGAAGTACATTCATGAGTTTGCGGACCACCTATGAGCGGGTATGTGCTGGCAAAGAAAATTCTCCGAGCAGGTTATTATTGGCTTACCATGGAGGGAGATTGTATCAGTTTTGTGCGCAAATGTCATCAATGCCAGATACACGGAGATTTGATTCATTATCCACCATCGGAATTGCACACGATGTCGGCACCATGGCCCTTCGTTGCTTGGGGCATGGATATCATTGGACCAATTGAGCCAGCAGCATCCAACGGGCATAGATTCATTCTGGTAGCCATTGATTATTTCACCAAGTGGGTTGAGGCTTTCAAATCGGTGACCAGGAAAGCAGTGGTCGATTTTGTTAACTCAAATATCATCTGTCGATTCGGAATCCCAAAGGTGATCATCACGAATAATGGTGCTAATCTTAACAGTAAAATGATAGAAGAGGTATGCCAACAGTTTAAGATTACACATCGCAATTCTACCCCATATCGTCCCAAGGCGAATGGAGCAGTTGGGGCAGCCAACAAAAACATAAAGAAGATACTTCGGAAAATGGTAGAAAATTCCAGGCAATGGCATGAAAAATTACCATTTGCGTTGCTGGGTTATCGTACTACTGTCCGTACTTCAGTAGGTGCAACTCCTTATTTGTTGGTATATGGAACCGAAGTGATAATTGCGGAAGTTGAAATCCCGTCCCTTCGGATTGTTGTTGAGGCTGAAATTGATGATAATGAGTGGGTCAAAACCCGTTTAGAGCAGTTGAATTTGATTGATGAAAAAAGATTGGCAGCAGCGTGTCATGGTCAGTTATATCAAAAGAGAATGGCAAGAGCATACAACAAAAAGGTACGTCCCCGGAAGTTTGAAGTGGGCCAGCAGGTGCTGAAACATATCCTTCCACACTAGGCTGAAGCGAAAGGCAAGTTCGCCCTAAATTGGCAAGGGCCATTCGTTCAGAGTATTGTCCAATGGTGCTTTATGTTTAACAAATATCGAAGGAAAATGCATAGACATGGCTATCAATGCTGATGCAGTAAAAAGATATTATGTATGATTTCTTTGGTATAATTGTTGATTGTTTGTATTTGGCATTATTTCGAAGATTGAAATGACGAAGGCAATTTGTTCTGCTATCTAAATACTTTACCCTTTTGTTCCCCCTTTTGAGCCTTATTTCTTTTTTTTATACCCCTCTTTTGGAATCAATAACGAAAAAAAGAGAAAAAGAAAGAAAAGAAAAAGAGAAAAGAACAGAAGTAAAAAGTATAACAACAAGGAAATTCATGTGTGAACTACGTTTGACCTGATTCCTGTTAAGGACATGTAGGCAGCTTCACGGCTCGGTCAAAGTGAAATAAAATATCCAAAGATCCCCAAGCAAGGAACTAGGGTAGAGGTTATATTTGTAATAAGAAATGTGATTCCAAAAGTTGTAATTTTAAACCCATGTCAAAATTATTTTGAGCCTTTGTACCCTTTCTTTCTAACCCCATCCAAAAGCCCACATTACGGTCCAAAGAAAGACCTTCCGATTAGTTTTCGAGAGATGCCAAGTCGAGCGAATAGAGGTGATTCATATCAGAGTAATACTCTGGTCCAAGCAGGGAAAGTAATGAACATGAGTGAGTCTTATTGGTGAAAACCCTCATGGGCACCATGAGGCGACGAAAGCTGAGAGAAAATAAAAATGAGAGAGTCTTATTGGTGAAAACTTTCACGGGCACCATCAGGCGACAAGTAATTGAGGAATCAACAAATGAGAGAGGTTTGTCGGTGAAAACCCTTCGGGGCACCGCAAGTCGAACAAGGTCCGTAAAGTTAGCGGAAAGTAAATTTGGGTTATGGAAGGTCTTGGAGCACAAAGCAAAACAATTGGAAAAAAGGTTGGTTAAATAGACTGGGTTGATTAATCCAAATGCATACCATGATCACTGGCGCCGGTGATTCCGCTCAGATAAGTCCCTTTTCCTATCTCCAACAATCATCCAAATTTGGATTCTTTTCTTTATTATTAAAATCCTTGCATTTCATTGCTGTTAATTTTACTTCTCTAAAGCTCTTCCAAGTTTAGCCTTGTAAGAAGGAATTTCAAAGCTTATTACCAGTTTTGGAATTGCACAAAGCAAAATGCAGCTAGAACGTGCCAAAGATGATATGATGAAAAATGGGACCTATGGTGTAAGCAAAAGTCAAAACGGTGGAATGGTTCAGTAATGTCGTGGGAGATGTACGGTTTCAGGCAGAAAGGTCAGGAGGGGAGAATAGCAGTTGGGGATCTTGCAGTTAAGGACCAGTCAGAAGGTCAAAACAATCTTTTCGATCAGTTCAAGGCAGTTGGATGAAGAAAAGAATGGCAAAGAGAAAACCACCTCCAGCAAGAATGCCACAACGAACCACCACGTTTTAAACTGACAAAATTTTCTTTGATTTGAAACAGGGGCAAAAATGGCATTTGTTTCGAGAAATCATCCGTAGGGAGAGTAAGTACTAGGCAGATTTGATCGCAGAAATTCTCAGGACCCTCCTGGAAAATGGGACTTAATTTAAAATTCAAAATAATCATGAGTAGCGGGATTTGGCATAAATGCACCATAGAGGATGATAAGTCGAGCTCCAAAGTTTGCATGTTGGAGATACACTTTGGACATTACCACATGAGAACAAAGATTCTGACTTCTCTTCTTTCCCCAACTGGTAGTCATGATTTTCTGCTTCCTCAACCTTTCCCCCAAGAAGAAACACCATCTTTTTCCACCTTTTCCCCAGTTTAATTGAAAATTTTCAGGACCCTCCTGGAAAATGAGACCTAGTTTAAAATTTAAAATAGTCATGAGTAGTAAAATCTAGCATAAATGTATCCCAAGGAATAAGATGGTTTAAAGTTCGCGTGTTTAAGATATGATTCAATCAGGAATTTTCAGGACCCTCCTGAATAATGGGACCTAGCTTTGAGATCTCCATTGGATAACAAGATTTAGCATAAGACAGACCTTCAGTAGATATGATTTAGCTTTAAAATTGTCATTTAATTAAGAGTTGTCAGGACCCACCCTGAATAATGGAACCTAGCTTTCAAATTCTTAGTAATATTTGGTAATATGATTCAGTTTAACACTCACAGATACGCCCAACTACCAAACTGGGGCAGAAATTTTTCTTTTGTTTTGTCTATTTTTGTTGAAGTCAGGTGCCCCTCTGAAGAACAGGAAGAATAACACAGATGTAAAGATAAGAGCGTAACCAAGCACTAGCAGTCAGGCGTCCACCTGGAGAACAAGGAACAACAGTTGAAGTATCAGCAATCAGGCGTCCACCTGGAGAACAAGGAACAGTTGAAGTATCAGCAATCAGGCGACCACCTGGAGAACAAGGAACAACAGTTGAAGTATCAACAATCAGGCGTCCACCTGGAGAACAAGGAACAACAGTTGAAGTATCAACAATCAGGCGTCCACCTGGAGAACGAGGAACAACAGTTGAAGTATCAACAATCAGGCGTCCACCTGGAGAACAAGGAACAACAGTTGAAGTATCAGCAATCAGGCGTCCACCTGGAGAACAAGGAACAACAGTTGAAGTATCAACAATCAGGCGTCCACCTGGAGAACAAGGAACAACAGTTGAAGTATCAGCAATCAGGCGACCACCTGGAGAACGAGGAACAACAGTTGAAGTATCAGCGATCAGGTGTCCACCTGGATAACAAGGAGCAACAGTTCGAGTTTCAGCAATCAGGAGCCCACCTGGAGAACAAGGGAAAACAAATCAAGTTTCAAAGGAAGATTGGCACAAGTATTGGTAATCAGGCGCCCACCTGGAGGAACGAGGGAGAACAAGTCAAAGAAAAACAGTTCCAAGAAGAAGATGGACCAAGTTTCAGAAATCAAGCGTCCACCTAGAGAACAAGGAAAGACGGTCAAAATTTCAACAGCCAGGAGCCCACCTGGAGAACAAGGGAATACACTCGAGTTTCAGCAGTCAGGAGCCCACCTGGAAAACAAGGGAATACAATTCGAGTTCAGCAATCAGGAACCTACCTGGAGAATAAGGGAATACATTTCGAGTTCAGTAACCAGGAACCTACCTGGAGAACAAGGGAATACATTTCGAGTTCAGCAATCAGGAACCTACTTGGAGAACAAGGGAATACAATTTAAGTTCAGTAATCAGGAACCTACCCGGAGAACAAGGGAATACATTTCGAGTTCAGCAATCAGGTACCCGCCTGGAGGAGAGAGAAAGCATCTCAAAAATACAATTCGAGTCAGCAACAAAGGAACTTCTGAAGAAAATACAAGTCAACAAGGCAGCAACAGTCACAAGACCAAGTCTGAAAATAAATCTTTGTAAAGCATAGATTATAACTTAGTCTAGCTTCTTCATTTTTGTCATGATGAAATAAGGAGGTCAATAAACAGTATCAGCAGCAGCAGCAGTAACAGTGAAACCACAGCTTCATGGTAGTCCCAGCTACCGAAACTTCCCGAACTATATTGACCTAATTCCTCTATAGCCAAGGATATGTAGGAAACCTTTGAAGCAGAGGTTCGGTCAAATTCTTTAAAAAATGCTTCCCACGGAATATTCAGACGGGCAAAAATCGATCGTATCCACTCACTTTGTCTTTGCACGAAAACTCTTCGTGTTTCCGGACAAAGAGGGGCAGCTGTGAGCACGTGATTTTTGCCTCACACGAATTACTCCAAAAGAATTCCCAAAATTAGGTCTTTTCTTTAATTATATGTTATTTTTAGGAATTATTGTGCGATTTTCCTGATTGTTTGCCTATGTTTGTGTACATGTCTAATTTTACTAATGCATTAAAAATACAAAATATAGCATTTGCATTTAAAATATAATTTTATATTTTATAGTAATTAAGTAAATTATTGTTTTACAAAAATAAAAAATAAAAAAATAATAATAATGTATCTTGCGTTTTAATGATTAATGTTAAATTTTGTGATTTCTTTTTAAATTGATATTTAATTAAATTGTGGTAATTATTTAGGATTAGCTGAAATTTGTGATAAGTTAATTTAGTTTTGTAATTTAATTTAGGATCTTAGTTTTAATTTTGAAAAAAAAAGAAAAGAAAAAGAATTAAAAAAAGAGAAGGAAATTGGAATTGGGCCAAATTCAATTTAATTTAAGAAGCCCAAACAATTAACCCAGCGCAACACAAGCCCGGTCCGGTCCGTCACTGCTTAGACCAACGACGCCATTTCGGTTGTTTCGATCTGGACCGTTGAATCATCCTGATCGGACGGTCCCAAACCTTCCCCACAATCCGACCCATTTCCATACCCGGACCACCCAGTTACTACACAAAATGACCCCGTTTCATCAGAAAGTTAATCAGAGCCGTTGGATTCCCATCATCCAATGATCCAAATTAACTGACTAATTTAATATACCAAACACCCCCCCTCCCACTCGTCTCTTCAGAGACCAAGAACATGCACCACCGCACACCGCCCTCGTATGCCCACCGGAAATCGCCTCACGGCGGTTCCGGTGGCCCAAACAGCCCCAAATTAACACCATTTATTCTCCTTCGCCTCATCATCTCAAATTCCCAAACCGTTCCTTTCGAATCACGGCCAAAATCATCGAATCTTCGATCGAAATCTGAACACCCGAACCCTAGTTTAACCAATCGACCCCAAACTGACACCCCATAACCTGCTTGACCTCCTCATATCCAATACATATTTGGTTTCCCTCGAATTTGTCTAAAATAGGTCGAATTTCAAATCTTGAGTTCTGACTCTAAAAGTCAGAGTTAAATACAAGAATTGTTGATGATTTCAGGGCCGATTTCGTCGCAAAATGGTGATAATCATTTGTTCTAACAAAGAACAAATGACTAACATCATTTGGCGATGAAGTTGAAAAGAAAAAAAAATCGAGTGCCAAATGAGCCCGTTGTGTTGGTGAGTATCCAGTACTGCTTCTTTTCTTTTCTCGTTATTATTCCACTTCTGCCCCATCTTCTTCTCTTCTTAAGTTTTGAATTAGGTTTAAAATTGTGAATTGTCCATTCGATGTCTTTGGTGCATATTCATATATGTCGTTAATTAATTTAATAGCTGATTTTGATTTTTAAAGGTTTTAGTCTTTTGTTTACTATAATTGTGGTACTTCGGAGTTTAGGGGGGATGAATAATAGAAGCTTTGAGGGTAATTTGGGCAGGGAAACCTATCAATAATTAATTAGAGGGTTTCTCAATGGTGGTAGGGTAGAAATTGCATTGATGAATTAATTAAAAGCACTAGGTTAGTGGAGTGAATTAAAAAGGAAAAGAAGACTAACAATGGTTAGCTTAATGCCCCTTTTAGAGTTGGAAAGTAAGATAACATGGGGGACATTTCAAAAGCGGAAAGAATACAATTTTAAAGAAAAAGAGGAGCTGGAAAGGGTTAGTTGATGAGGTATATAACTGGGAGCACACATAGATAGTAAAGGGAGGGAAGAGAGAGGGAAGAACTGAGAATACTCTGGAAAAGAAAAGGAGAAAACTATTGTTCCATTATTGTTCTGCATTTGAATTTTTGAAACTTTCTATTCCTAGATAGTTTCTGATTTTCTGTAGTGTTGGAAAACGATTTGAATGGGTTTCGGAAAGTGTTTGTTCAAGTTTTGTATCTGTTAACTGATACATTGATATATCCGGGGTTATTCATTGTTTTCTCGGATAAAATCTGGGCTATTTTCCTGCTTCTACTGACTGCTGCTCTTCCATTTCCTTTGGTGTTTCTTTGCTGTCATCAGGTACATGACCCTGTAACTCCTTTGGTTATGAAGTGAATTTGAGGAATGAAATCTGAATTGTTTGCTGAATCCATGTACGATTCTGTGTATTCATCGTGATTGGCTACTAGATCTCCTTCATTTGATTTTTCTGTTAAGTGTTAAAATCTGAATAGTTAGTTTGAATCTCTTCAAGTGTTTTGAAGCCATATTCACAACAATGAAACTCACATATAATTTTTCTCTAAGTGATTTTGGATTTTTGGAAAGCAACTCTTGGAGCTGAACGCATGGCTCGTTTTGTATAGTTAAGGTGTAAGGATGATTAATTGAGCGCTAGACATGTTTTTTTTATATAACATTTTCTTTATTTGAGTTGCAGAACTTCCTTTTTATATAATCAGGATCATCATTTTAATAGTGCAATTTGTTTAATTATGATTGAATTACAGAAACAATCATTTGTTATAGAAGGCTCACTATATGTCAATTCGTGTGAGTTAAAGTAAACTCCGTGAATGTGTTCTTATTATATTGATTTTAGATTGCAAGTCGATTTTGCTTTCTCCTGATTCTATGAAAGTTTACTTTCTTTTATATTTTTAGTTAAAGATTTTTCTTCATTGATAGCAACTCACTGATTTTTCTCCCCAAACGACTAACTCGATACTTATTGTTGTTGGAAAGTTTGAATTTTTAGTATATAAGATGTTGCATATTATAATTTGGTAAACAGATGTTTGAGAATATGTCACGCTATTGAATGTGATCTCAATCTACTATTCTTGCTTCCTTGTCTCATGATTCTCGAGTAACTATAACTGAATGTTCAAAGTTATGGTTTGGTATAGTGTTTCATTTATGTACATAATTTCCCTTGAATGAATTGAGTGGTTTAAAAATAGTGAAATTGTTGAGTAGGCTAAAGGAATTCTACTAGTCCACTTTTCATAACTAATTTATTATACCTTTCGCAACCAATCCATAATTCTTGGCCTTTGCAACAATCTCAAATTAATTTTAGAAAGAATAAATAATGAACATCCATTAGTTTGCTTTAGTTGAATACAACCCTTTGAAATAATTTGAGGCGTGCCATGCTAAATAAAATCCCTAAGCCCATGGCCCTCACAAAACTAATTAGTTTATTTTTTTATAAGAAAATTCGAGGCACGCCATCAATTGAATTTCCTATGAACCTCGCAAACCTTGTTATTAATTCGAAATTTCGTAGTTACTTTAGGCGCGTAATTTAAATTAACTTCCTTAAACTCGGGTGTGCATTTCATGCGACCCAAATCCAAATCTCAACAACGTTAAATAAAATATGTCGTGGACTACGGGTGCATTTCATGTGGCGTGGTTCAAGATGTGTTTTAGATAACGTTGAATCTTCCTAAAAATAATTAAAAAGCGGCTAATAAGTTAAAAGTATACCATAGGCTAAAACATGTATTAAATTCAGATAATAGGCCAATTATAATAGTTTAAGCGACCGTGCTAGGACCACGGAATCCGGGGATGCCTAACACCTTCCCTCGGGTTAAAAGAATTCCTTATTCAGAATTTCTGGTTCTCAGACTTCAAAAGGAAAGTCGAAATTTCCTCGATTTGGGATTTAAAATAAACCGGTGACTTGGAACACCAAATAAACTATCCCAAGTGGCGACTCTGAATTGAATAATTAATCTCATTTCGAACAATGTCACTTAAATTGGAAAAACTCTCTTGTGCTACCTTCGGGTGTGTAAAAAGGAGGTGTGACAACTAGGTCTAATGAAACCCTTCTCAAGCAAGTCTTGCAACTGCTCCTTCAACTCTTTCAACTCAGGCAGGTAAATATAATACGGCAGTATAGAAATGGGCTGAGTGCCCGGAGCCAAATCAATGCAAAAGTCGATATCCCTGTCGGGTGGCATATCTGGCAGGTCTGAAGGGAAAACCTCAGGAAACTCACGAACAACGGGCACAGAATCAATGGAAGGAACCTCAGCACTAGAATCACGAATATACGCCAAATAGGCCAAACACCCCTTCTCGACCATACATCGAGCCTTCACATAAGAGATAACTGTAAGCACGTGATTTTTGCCCTATGTGAGAAATACTCCCAAAAATTCAAAATAAAACAATATTTCTTTGTGTGCAATTTTGAGAATTTTCGTGGCATTTTTGGATAATTATTTGTATTTGTCCGTGCATGTTTATTTGTTAAATTAATAAAAAATATACAAAAATATGTCGCATTTGTATTTAGGATTTAACTCTACAATTAGGAGCAATTAAGTTTGTTTTACAAGAACAAAAAATCATAAAAATAATGTACGTTGCATTTTTAGCATTTAATGTCCAAATTGTGTGATTTTATCGTAATTGCTATTTAATTGTGCATTAATTGTTATTAAGAGTTAATTTGCATTTTTATAAATTAATTTAGTTCTATAGGATTATTTAGGATTTTTAGAATTTAGTTTTAGTTTAAGAAAAAATAAAAGAAGAAAAAAGAAGCAATAAAAGAAGAAGAAAATCGGATTGGGCATTTTCTTCAATTCTAAACCACAAGCCCAAAACCAAATAACCCCTTATCCAAGCCAAAAAACCCTACCGGGTCGACCCGACCCGGTCCGCCTCATAACCCCACCCCATAACCCCATCTGACCACACGACCCCCCCTCACTCTTTCTCTCATTTTTGTTTCATTTGCTACTCACTATCTAAAAAACCCTAAAGACACCCCATCTCTTTCTCCTAGCCGCCGGACCCATGCACCCCCCCTTCTCTTCATCTTCTACGAAACCCCACACCCCCCCTCCGTTCACCACTGTCCAGCCCCCTTCCCCGTCCATTCTTCTTTTCTGTCGACGGACCACCCAAGTCGACCTCCCGTCCGCCATTGAAACCAAATGACCACCCAAGTCAACCCCCTCACCGCCGGACAAAACCCCAAACGAACAACCCCGTCCTGTCGTTACCACCATCCCCGTCCACCTGAAACCCCAGCGAGCTCCATCTTCGCACGACCCCCTACGGACTACCCAGTGCCGCCACTGCTGCGTTCCTGCTCGTCGAGCAACCCAGCTCACTCGTCCGTCGCCCAGCCACGCCGGAAACCACTGACCGTTCGGTCATTTTCAGTGGTGTTCGTGGTCGTCTTCGTTGTCCAGCTTCATCGCCTGAAATCAACCGGAAAACATACAAAAAATTTCCGGGCAGATTCGAGTTATTTTGGTTTCAAAGTTTCCGGGCAGATTTGTTTCCGTTCGAGTTCGTCGTTGTTCTGATCCGGTTAGTTTGTTTAAATTTCATTTCTGTCCGTATTTTGTTTGATATTCTCGGATCTGAAATCAGTATATGTTTGATTCTTTTCTTGTTCGTTGTTTATCATTTCTTGATTATTTCTTCAGTTTGTTTTTATTCATTTGTTCTTGTTTAGTTTTAATATAGAAGTGTGCTAGTTTAATCACTTGAATCCTTTATCTTGGTTGTAATGTTGTTAGATTTAATTTGAAGTTCAATTGATTATTGAGTTTAGTGATTTGAATCTACTAGTTTGTTATGTTCAATTTGTTACTGTTATTGAATCTGAAAGTATGTTTGTTGTTAAAAATGTTGTTCAGTCAAAATGATTTCAGTTGTTTCTTTATTATTCATCATATGGTTTGGTTCCCTGAGTCCTTAGTCTTTATTTTGATGATATTTGACATAATCTGAGTTTCTAGCTTAAATATTTTGATGAAATTTGATTAGGAATTGGTTATAGCTGCTGTATTTTGGTTAATTGGTTATAGCTGATGGGGTTAGAATGGTAATTTCAGAGGGGTATTTTTGGAATTGAAAATTTGAACAATTATTTATTTTGAGTGTTCTGTCCACTAAGCACTAATAATATTAAAATAAGGTATTAAAATAATATAGTGGGGGACAAGACATATGTTAGTGGGGAATAATACATTTATTTAATAAAAGTGGGGGACAAAACATTAAGTAGAGGGATTCAAAAGGGGGGTGAGGAGAAGATGGTGAGATTTAATTTAAGTGGTTCAAGTTTGGCTATAAATAAAGGAGAGCTTGACACAAGTTAGGGGAAGGAATTTTCTGAATATTAAGAGAGAATTGGGGGGATTTTCTGAACATTAAGAGAGAATTGGGGATTTTTCGGAACAGAAAAAACATTCTGGAAATCTAAAGATAAGAGTAGTATACACCCAATATACACTCTGAATACACTGGATATACAGAGTCAGAATTTAAGGGTTAAACATTAACTGGCCTTTCAACCTAAAAAAAAAAGGTTCACTTTGTTTCTGCCCGTTGATTGTTGTTGGTATTTCTGGACTTTCGTTTGGTTTGTTCCTTGAGTTTGGTTGGTTATTTGTTATTGTTTCATTGGGGTGTTGCTGTAATTCTGCTGGTTTCATTAAACATTGTTACTGGGTTGTTCTGTTTTCCGTTACTGTTGCTGTTGCTGTGTTGTTGCTACTGTTCCTGTTGATCCTTTTCTTTCTTTTCCTTGTGGTCCCTTTCCAGGTACACATTTCTGAGATTAGTACTGATGTGACTTCAAACTGCAAAAATGTTGAATTAAAAGGCTTAACAGATTGCCTATTAAAGTGTGTTCAATTAATGTATTAGAATGTACATTAGAAAATATTGTATATGTTTGTACTCATCTTAGACATGTATTTACATTGTATAACTATACTGAAAATTGGACTGTACCTAGAACTTTTCTAAGTAGTTTGAATTGTTTTCTATATGCCTATGAGTACATGAATTGATAGATAGTCATTACTGGAAATTATTTTGATTTAGTTTAATTAGTGAAGTATAATTCTGAATTCATGCTAGCTGGAATAGAAATGAGTCAAAGCTTGTAAATTTCTAATCATGTTAGTAATGGAGATCTGTAAATATTAGGCAGGATAAAAAATGGCCAGTAATTTCGTAGAATCAGTAGGCCCACTATATTTTAAGTTAGGATCGTAGTAGTAATTGCTAAGATCATTAATCCAATAGGCATGAGTTGAGTTCAAACAAGACGAGTTAACGATTAAGTTTAACAAACTTTCGAATAAGCATTAGTGATTAAGGTTAATTCCAGTTTCAAATAGTTGTAAACAATTAATTCCAACGGTTCAATTCATCTAACAATGTGGGATTAAATTAGTTAGAGGATAATTAGTTTATTTTGGTAATATTATTTGTAAATTCCGTATTCTATTTATAATTTCAATTTTAGTAATATTCAATTTAGAATAAGGCAAGAAACAATCTCCCTTTGTCTCGATTGCAATTTTCAGCTTGCATTTGTCTTAATCCGATAAATAAGTAGCGGCCTTTTCAAGTATGTAATTAATTAGATTTTTTTAGAGACAAATTTAATAGAGAAAATGTAGTCACTTTAGGATTGTCCTTTTAAAATAAATGAGATGAGCCTCGCCTAGCAAAACACACAGATTGCGGGGCCCTCACACATATATGTATTAATTACTTAGAACTCGAGATCGGCCGCTTAGCGAACTTCACGGCCTTTTCCCAAAATAACCATGCGTTAGTCTCTTTAGGCACGTACTTTAAGTAACATTACCTTCTTAAACCCGGGTGCACATTTATGTGACCCAAACCCAAATCTCAACAAAGTCGAAATGTGTCTCTAACCACGGGTGCATTTATGTGACGTGGTTCGAGATGTGTTTTCACGACGTTGCAATTCTCGTTGAAAAATAACAATAATAAAAGCGGTAAAGAGTTTAAAGTTTGCACATAAGTTCATAATTGTATAAAATCAGATAATTAAGCTAAATACGACAGTTGAGCGACCGTGCTAGAACCATGGAACTCGGGAATGTCTAACACCTTCTCCCGGGTTAACAGAATTCCTTATCCGGATTTCTGGTTTGCGGACTGTAATACAGAGTCATTCTTTTCCTCGATTCGGGATTAAAACCGGTGACTTGGGATACCATAAATCTCTCAAATGGCGACTCTGAAATAAATAAATAAATCCCGTTTCGATTGTCCTTTAATTGGAAAAAACTCCCTTCCGCGTCCCTTTGAGGTGGCGCGGGCGAAAAAGGAGGTATGACTGCTCTGGCGACTCTGCTGGGGATGGTTTTTAGAACCACTGGTTCAGGGTTAGAAATTCGAGCTTAGAATAATTGTTGTATTTGGCTTTATCGTATGATTGTGCTTAAATGCGCAAAATGATGCTTTTTTACCGCTTTGATATTATTTGGATTGTACATATAAATTGTGCCGAAACCTTCTCTTCTCACCTCTGGGGATGTGCTTACTGGTTGAGACTACCGATTCTGTTAATGTCATACCCTGAAATAAAAGAGGCTCGAAAAGTTTCTAAGCCTACTGGCCTTTTGGTTCCCCGAAAGGAGCTCCTTCCTCAACTCGAGTTGTCCGCTCGGGTACACTGTCTAGAACATATACCCAGGTTGAACCTAGAATAACTTGATTTCATGCCGGATCCCTAGTAGGAATGTTTATTTGCATCATGTTGCATTTGACTTAGGGGACTCAACACAGGGGTTGAGTCCGTCTAGGACAAGCAACCTGAAATGAAAAAAGACCATCATGCTGCATCCTGTTTGTTTTGCACAATTATTTGCTTCAGATCTGCATGCTGACCGGCTTCTGAAATCGGGAATTTTTAAAAAATTGTGAAAAAGAGAAAAAGAAAAATAGCAGTGTAGGGAGATAACTACTTATTTTTAGAAAAATAAAACCAATGTCCAAGTAGTGTCAAAACCCTGCCGAAATTTTGAAAAATGGAAAAATATTTGTCTTTTTTAGTTTGATTTATTTGAAAAACAAAAGAAAGGAGTCTTGTTTACAAGTTTAGTTTATGTTGCCCGAACTACGCGGGTCTGATTCTCACCGGATGTGAGATACGTAGGCAAACCTCTTCGGTTCCGGCCCACCATATTCAAAAAAAAAAAGAACCAAAAATATTTTCCATTGCTCGCTTCTTTAGAAAGTCTATCTTTTAGACCTCAATTTTTTAAAAAAAAATACAAAAATATTTCCTTTTAATCTCTCTCAAAATCCAAAAATATTTGTTTAAAAATTCAAAAGAAATTCAAGATTCAAAAATATTTTTTTTTCTTTCCTTTTGTAGTATTTCTTTTATAAATTCAGAGTAATAGTCCAAAAATATTTCCTTTTTTCTTTAGAAGTTTTTCTTTCGAAATTTCCAAAAAAAAAGAGAAAGAAAAAGAAAAAGAAGTTAAAATTCAAAAAATATTTCTTTAGACGTCTTTCTCTTCAAAAGTTTTTTCTTTCTTCTTTGTAAGTATTTTATTCGAAAAAAAAGAGTTAGTTTATTTCCTTTATAAGTATTTTATTCGAAAAAAAGAGTTAGTTTATTTTCTTTATTCCTGATCGGCTTGAACTACGCCGATTTGATTCTCACAGGATGTGAGATACGTAGGCAGCCCTCATCGGGTCCAACCTCCCCTTTTGCAAAATAGCCAAAAAATGTCAAAAAATTTATTTTTTTCGTCATAGAGTTGGGTGATGCTGTTTTTGTCAGAAATAGCCGAATGTTCCCAAAAGGACGCCGGAAGGCTGACTTTGCATAAACGGCCACCTTTGGTCATGTTTTTAGGATTTTGGTCGATTAGCTAACACAGCCTTAAAATCTTCGTCCCCGAGGTGCCGAAAGGCCGCATTGGCAAAACCCGGTCTTTTATTTTAATTTGAAAAATAATAAGAAAAAGAGTCAGTGATCAAGAATACCGTTTAGATTTTTTTAAGCCGAGCCAACTTCGGCGGTGTCTTAAACCGTTCTTGCCGAGATAGCCTTAGAGTATCTTTCAGTTGTCAAAAGGCTATTTTTGTAAAAGAACGGACAAGTTTGTGAAGTGTCATAAAATAATCTTCCCGGCCTCAAAATTTATGTGAAATTGGGAAGGGGCCACATTTGCAAAAACAACGATTTGGTTAAAATCGGCATATAGGGGAAGGAATCTGTCATTTTATTTTTCTTGAGTTTGTATTTCTTTTGATTAGAGTATGTGGGTCGTTTGACTTTCGAGTCTGTTGTTCGTCTTTAAGTGATTCCAAAAATGTTTTATTGTTGTTTACCTTTTATGTGGCAGAACTACGCCCGGTCTGATTCATGCAGGGACATGATACGTATGCAATCCACATAAGATTCGACCACTATTAAAAAGAAAAAAAAAGAGAAAAAAGGGGAGCACAATTACAAGAAGCCGGAATGACGCACGTAACTGAAGCAAATGCATGATAGAAAGGGTTAACTGCCTAGTTGCATTGCATCCTCAATGTGTGTTTTTCCTATCTGTGAAAAACCCTAATGCTAACCGGTTGCTCTCATTTTTGTTCCCTTTTCAATCTTTAGAAAGGTGGTTGGTTGTGGTCCTGAAAGTAACGCTTCCCTGCAACACAAAGGGCAAAAGACAATGGCAGAAAATAACAGAACTGAGTGGGTTGGTACCGATGCCCGAAAGCGGTTGGTTGAACATGACTGCGGGTTGGTAGAAGAGGTAAAAATATTGAGACAGCATGTGGCAGACATATATCAGGCATGGATGACTGGGAAAGCACCAACCCCGCCACCGCCTAGCTTCTTGAACTCTGTCCTTACCCAAGCACCCAACACCATAACGGATGATCTCCCATACTCTCCATATCAACCCACTTATGATAGCTTTCCCATCCACCCGAGTAGCTCCATCACTCGTCAACGCTACTCCCCTTCCCAACGCTACTTTTCTCCACGAGACTCCCAAAGACATGGTTCATTTTCCAAATACTCAGCTCCACAAAATGCCTATCCACCCTCACAAGCCTACCGAAAGCCCTCTGGATCAGGTTTTCGGCCCAATCAAGCATTTAGGAACGAGAGGTTGCTGAAACGAGAAAAGGCTCTTACCCCGATCGGAGAATATTATGCAAGTCTGTTTGAAAAGTTAAAGCATTCTGGCCTGA
Source organism: Nicotiana tabacum (assembly GCF_000715075.1). Classification (NCBI taxonomy): domain Eukaryota; kingdom Viridiplantae; phylum Streptophyta; class Magnoliopsida; order Solanales; family Solanaceae; genus Nicotiana; species Nicotiana tabacum. The sequence goes on from NC_134087.1 coordinate 89,964,994, forward strand.
TTGAGCCGCTTCTCGGCTATACTCCAGACCCATATGCAAAAGGCTTTGATCCTACTGTACGATGCATGTACCACTCTAATGTCCAAGGGCATAGCATTGAAGATTGTCGTTCTTTGAAAAAGGAAATAGAAAGAATGATTCAAGAAGGGGTAATTGTGATCAATGACAATGACAAGGAGCATGCAAATCCTCTTGGGAATTTGCGGACTGATGTTAATGATATTGAAGTTGTTAATGGTTTTGGCAATATTGATGGGGAACCCAGTGGCTGAGATGCCGAGCTTGGCAATTGGAAAGACGTTCCTTTCTTGGTTGGTCAGGGAGGAGTTTTGGTGGTTCATTTTGTTATCATTTCTGTTGTCCGGGTTATTTGCAGGGTTGTAATCCAGACATTGTCTTGTGTCAAACCCTCTTATCCTTCCATTTTGTCTTAATGGTTTGTTTAGTGTTGTCTAGGATTGTTTTAGGTTTGGTCTAAGGTTGTACCCCAGTTGTTTTGCTTGTTTTGTTATACGAATCATTTCACCGCTTGTCTAATGCAAATTCCGGTCTTTTGTTACCCCAATCATCTTCTTTGTTTAGTTATTTTTATCCTTTTGTTTTGTCTTTGTTCAACGCCGATTCTAGTGACATGACATGCGCGCAAAGTTTGGGCCTAATCTTAAGAGTTAATTATAAAGCCATTGGGGGGGGGGGGGTGATCGGGACACTTAAGGGAAATAGGAACAGCTTGAGATTCTTTGAAGCCCGAGCCACGTGAAACTGGGGCAAGTAAAACATAAAGAAAAACCATAAAAGCAAGTGAGAGTATTGCCCAACGGTGCTTTAAAAATGCCAAATAAAAAGGCGAATATGTAGATATGGTTATCAAGTCCGGCACAATCAGAAGATGTGGCGAATGTTTAATTGTTTTGTTTGTTCTTGGCATGTTTTGAAGATTGGAATGACGAAGGCATTTTATTCTGCTATCTAAACACTTTATCCTTCGTTAACCCTTTTTGAGCCTTATTGGTTTTCTTTCGTACTCCTCGTTCGGAATCAGTAGCAAAGACTAGAAAACACAAGCATGGAAGATAAAGAAAAAGAAAAAAAGAGAAAGAAAAGAAAACAACAGAAACAACAAAACAAAAGAGAAAGGAGAAATGAGCAAAAGAGAAAGAAAAAGAAAAAAAGAAAAGAAAAATAATAAATAAGTGGAAAGGAAAACGAAAAAAAGGAATTGGGAACTACGTTTGACCTGATACCTCAAAGAAGGATACGTAAGCGCCTCACGGCTCGGTCATAGTGTGCATAGTGTGCATAGTGTAACAAAAATAAAAAAAATCCCCAAGCAAGAAACTGGGGCAGAAATTGTGTTTGATATAAATAAATCTGGTTCCGAAGGTTGTAAATTTTGAACCCAAATTGATTCGTTTTGAGCCGCTAATACCCTTTGTTTCTAGCCCTATCCAAAACCCCATGTTACGGTCCAAAGAAAGACCTTTTGACCAGTCTTCGGAAGATGCTAAGTCATGCAAATGGGAGTGGAGAATAACACTCTGATCCCCGGCAAAAGTAATAAAATGAGAGAGTCTTATCGGTGAAAACCTTCACGGACACCTTGAGGCAGCTATAAGTTGAGAGAAAAACCAAAATGAGAGAGGCTTGATAGTGAAAACCCTTCGGGCACTACAAGTCGAATAAAGATTGAGAATCATACAGGAAATCACCAGACGAAGATTGTGAAAGGCGATTAACGACGGAGGATAGGCCACGTGTGCATGTCATGGCCAATAGAGTTGGTATCCACATCTGATAGGTTTTACTTTGTAGTTTTTCTCGTTAGGAGCCATCTCTTCCTTTTGTCTTTTACTCCGTTCCTTTTACCTTTGTCATTTCTTCTTCTTGAGTCTCTTTGGTCAGAACAAGTGAGAAATGATTTCAAAATTTTCCATCAGCTTTCCAATTATGCAAAACGAGATCTGACTAGTACATCAAAGTGGTATAAGCTAGGAAAGAACATGCACAATGAGCTGGTAATAGTCAACGTGCTTTGAGGTTCGCGCAAAATACCCAAGATTGGTCCATATCAATTCAGGGACAGTACAACAAAAAGAGGGCCAGAGGGATTGAACCGAGGGTATATTCGATGATGAGATTGACAAAAGGATGGACCAATGTCAAGAAGGATATCCCCAGCAGAAATCGAGGGTTATAAGGCCAAGGCCAGCGGAAAATAAAGAAAGAACAACGCGGAAAGCAATGGACATAATTGGGAAATTCATAGGAGACGCAAAGGTTGGGGAAACGTCAATTCACGGACAATACCGCAAAAAAAAAAGATATTGGGTCTGCACTGGGAAAAGGTATTTCAGTAACGCAGACGATGGCGGGAGTGGTTAATCAATGAACGTGCAAGATCTTCAAGTGAAATCAGTTGTCATGAAAATACATGAGGTTTGTGAATAAGAAATCGTCAAGAAAGTCGGAAGGTATCAGCCAAGCTTCAAGATGGTCAGACAACGCACAGATGGGAAAACGGTTGATAACATCCCCAGCAAGAGTATCACAACCAACCACCACATTTTAAACTGACCAAATTTTCTTTGATTTGAAGCAGGGACAGGGAATGTTACTGATGACGGAAAGATGCGCCACAAGAAAGATTGTCAAACTGGGGCAGAAAATTTTCGTTCATTTCGAAAATTTTCGGGAAGTCTAACACAAGTTTGGTTAAAAGCGGTATCCCTAGCAGTTTTTCGGGAGAAGGCAAAACAAGTTTTAAAGCGAGCAACGTCTTTCAAGGTGAAATCAAAGTTATCATGGCAAGTGAAGGAGCAGCCGCCGCAAAGTCAAGGCCACAAACCAACCACCATATTAAACTCACAAGTTTCCTTTGTCTAAAACAGGGACGAAAGCTATGTTCATAACAAAGCTTGCAAGGTTGAAATTTTCAGGTGTAATGCCCCAATTCTGCTTCCGCAAAGGCTATTGAGAAGATCCCACATCACCACTAGAAAAAGCATTTCCTAGTCTGGGTTTTCAAGTTATATTTTGTTGTAGGAGATTCACTTCCTAAATTGAGATTTTACCCTTAGGAGACACACTTCCTAGTTTGGATCATATGAGTTTTAGTCACTGAAGTTCTCACTTTTAGGAGACGCACTTCCTAGTCTCGGTCATTTAAATTAATTCCTAGGAGACGCACTTCCTAGTTTGAGTCATTGAAGTTACACCTGTAGGAGACACACTTCCTAAATTAAGTTCATTCGTAGGAGACGCACTTCCTAGTTTGAATCATTGAAGTTTCACCCCTAGGAAATGCACTTCCTAGTCTGGGTCTTTCGGGTTATATTTTTGCTTTAGGAGACGCACTTCCTAAATTGAGATTTTCTCCTAGGAGACGCACTTCCTAGTTTGGTTCATTTAAGTTCATTCGTAGGAGACGCACTTCCTAGTTTGCATCATTGAAGTTTCACCCTAGGAGACACACTTCCTAGTCTGGTTCATTTAAAGTTCATTCGTAGGAGACGCACTTCCTAGTTTGAATCATTGAAGTTGTTGTTGAGGTCAGGAGCCCCCCCTGAAGAACAGAATGATGATTTATTTTTCGAAGTTGTTGTTAAGGTCAGGAGCCCCCCTGAAGAACAGAATGACGATTTATTTTTTGAAGTTGTTGTTAAGGTCAGGAGCTCCCCCTGAAGAACAGAATGACGATTTATTTTTCAAAGTTGTTGTTGAAATCTCGCCCGCCTGAAGAAAGGAATGGCGATTTATTTTTCAAAGTTGTTGTTGAGGTCAGGAGCCCCCCCTGAAGAACAGAATGACGATTTATTTTTCGAAGTTGTTGTTAAGGTCAGGAGCCCCCCTGAAGAACAGAATGACAATTTATTTTTCGAAGTTGTTGTTAAGGTCAGGAGCCCCCCCTGAAGAACAAAATGGGGATTTATTTTTCGAAGTTATTGTTGAGGCCAGGAGCCCCTCCTGAAGAACAGAATGGCGATTTATTTTTCAAAGTTGTTGTTGAGGTCAAGAGCCCCCCTGAAGAACAGAATGACGATTTATTTTTCAAAGTTGTTGTTGAGGTCAAGAGCCCCGCCTGAAGAACGGAATGACGATTTATTTTTCGAAGTTGTTGGTTGAGGTTGGGAGCCCGCCCATATAACAGAGGAATACATTTCAGTCTTTACATTTTAAGTTGAAGAAGTTGGGAGCCCGCCCATATAACAGAGGAATACATTTCAGTCTTTACATTTTAAGTTTTGAAGTTGGGAGCCTGCCCATATAACAGAGGAATACATTTCAGTCTTTACATTTTAAGTTTTGAAGTTGGGAGCCCGCCCATATAACAGAGGAATACATGGAAGTTTGAATTCAGTAAAGCGGAGGGTTACAACAAAAAACCCCAGCAGAAATCAGAAGGAAGACCACAAGTCGAGCCAGAAGTAATTGGTGTTTAAACCAGTAAAGCAGAGGAATACAACCGAAATCCCCAACGGGAAACAACAAAAATTCCCAGCAGAGGAAGGAAGTTCAAGATTCGATGGAAAGATAATGCGAAGCTCACGAGAAGGAAATAAGCAATTCGAGATCGGCAGTCAAGGGAGAATACAAGACAAATCAGAAGTAAAGAAATACCAGAGGAGTCACCGAGACATCAAAGCAACAAGAGACACAAGAGCATGGCTGAAGATCTAGATAAGATTTTGTAATTCATAGACTGTAGTTTAGTCTAGCTTCTTGTTTTCTTTCAGCATGGTGTAATAAGGAGGTCGGCAAGCAGTAATAACAGCATACAACAGCAGTAACATTGCAGTCCCATGGTAGTCCCAGCTACCAAAACTTCCCGAACTATATTAACCTGATTCCCTTCTAGCCAGGGATATGTAGGAAACCTTTGAAGCAAAGGTTCGGTTAAATCTTCTTAAAAATGCTTCACACGGAGTACTCAGATGGGCAAAAATCGCTCACTTTATCTTTGCACGAAAACTCTTCATGTTTTCGGACAAAGAGGGGCAGCTGTAAGCACGTGATTTTTGCCGTATGTGAGAAATACTCCCAAAAATTCAAAATAAAACAATATTTCTTTGTGTGCAATTTTGAGAATTTTCGTGGCATTTTTGGATAATTATTTGTATTTGTCCTTACATGTTTATTTGTTAAATTAATAAAAAATATACAAAATATGTCGCATTTGCATTTAGGATTTAATTCTACAATTAGGAGCAATTAAGTTTGTTTTACAAGAACAAAAAATCATAAAAATAATGTACGTTGCATTTTTAGCATTTAATGTCCAAATTGTGTGATTTTATCGTAATTGCTATTTAATTGTGTGTTAATTGTTATTAAGAGTTAATTTACATTTTTATAAATTAATTTAGTTCTATAGGATAATTTAGGATTTTTAGAATTTAGTTTTAGTTTAAGAAAAAATAAAAGAAGAAAAAAGAAGCAATAAAAGAAGAAGAAAATCGGATTGGGCCTTTTCTTCAATTCTAAACCACAAGCCCAAAACCAAATAACCCCTTATCCAACCCTAAAAACCCCACCGGGTCGACCCGACCCGGTCCGCCCCGATCCGGTCCGCCCCATAACCCCATCTGACCATACGACCCCCCCACTCTTTCTCTCATTTTTGTTTCATTTGCTACTCACTACCTAAAAAACCCTAAAGACACCCCATCTCTTTCTCCTAGCCACCGGACCCATGCACCCCCCCTTCTCTTCATCTTCTACGAAACCCCACACCCCCCTCCGTTCACCACTGTCCAGCCCCCCTCCCCGTCCATTCTTCTTTTCCGTCGATGGACCACCCAAGTCGACCCCCCGTCCGCCATTGAAACCAAATGACCACCCAAGTCAACCCCCTCACCGCCGGACAGAACCCCAAACGAACAACCCCGTCCCGTCGTTACCACCAGCCCCGTCCACCTGAAACCCCAGCGAGCTACATCTTCGTACGACCCCCTACGGACTGCCTAGTGCCGCCACTACCGCGTTCCTGTTCGTCGAGCAACCCAGCTCACTCGTCCGTCGCCCAGCCACGCCGGAAACCACTGACCGTTCGGTCATTTTCAGTGGTGTTCGTGGTCGTCTTCGTTGTCCAGCTTCATCGCCTGAAATCAACCGGAAAACATACAAAAAATTTCCGGGCAGATTCGAGTTATTTTGGTTTCAAAGTTTCCGGGCAGATTTGTTTCCGTTCAAGTTCGTCGTTGTTCCGATCCGGTTAGTTGGTTTAAGTTTCATTTCTGTCCGTATTTTGTTTGATTTTCTCGGATCTGAAATCAGTATATGTTTGATTCTTTTCTTGTTCGTTGTTTATCATTTCTTGATTATTTCTTCAGTTTGTTTTTATTCATTTGTTCTTATTTAGTTTTAATATAGAAGTGTGTTAGTTTAATCACTTGAATCCTTTATCTTGGTTGTAATGTTGTTAGATTTAATTTGAAGTTCAATTGATTATTGAGTTTAGTGATTTGAATCTACTTGTTTGTTATGTTCAATTTGTTACTGTTATTGAATCTGAAAGTATGTTTGTTGTTAAAAATGTTGTTCAGTCAAAATGATTTCAGTTGTTTCTTTATTGTTCATCATATGGTTTGGTTCCCTGAGTCCTTAGTCTTTATTTTGATGATATTTGACATAATCTGAGTTTCTAGCTTAAATTTTTTGATGAAATTTGATTAGGAATTGGTTATAGCTGATGTATTTTGGTTAATTGATTAGGTGAATTGGTTATAGATGATGGGGGTAGAATGATAATTTCAGAGGGGTATTTTTGGAATTAAAAATTTGAATAATTATTTATTTTGAGTGCTCTGTCCACTAAGCACTAATAATATTAAAATAAGGTATTAAAATAATATAGTGGGGGACAAGACATATGTTAGTGGGGAATAATACATTTGTTTAATAAAAGTGGGGGACAAAACATTAAGTAGTGGGATTCAAAAGGGGGATGAGGAGAAGACTGTGAGATTTAATTTAAGTGCTTCAAGTTTGGCTATAAATAAAGGAGAGCTTGACACAAGTTAGGGAAGGGAATTTTCTGAACATTAAGAGAGAATTGGGGGGATTTTCTGAACATTAAGAGAGAATTGGGGATTTTTCAGAACAGAAAAAACATTCTGGAAATCTAAAGAGAAGAGTAGTATACACCCGATATACACTCTGAATACACTGGATATACAGAGTCAGAATTTAAGGGTTAAACATTAACTGGCCTTTCAACCTAAAAAAAAAAGGTTCACTTTGTTTCTGCCCGTTGATTGTTGTTGGTATTTCTGGACTTTCGTTTGGTTTGTTCCTTGAGTTTGGTTGGTTATTTGTTATTGTTTCATTGGGGTGTTGCTGGAATTCTGCTGGTTTCACTAAACATTGTTACTGGGCTGTTCTGTTTTCCGTTACTGTTGTTGTTGCTACTGTTCCTGCTGATCCTTTTCTTCCTTTTCCTTGTGGTCCCTTTCCAGGTACACATTTCTGAGATTAGAACTGATGTGACTTCAAACTGCAAAAATGCTGAATTAAAAGGCTTAACAGATTGCCTATTAAAGTGTGTTCAATTAATGTATTAGAATGTACATTAGGATATATTGTATATGTTTATGCTCATCTTAGACATGTATTTACATTGTACAACTATACTGAAAATTGGACTGAACCTAGAACTTTTCTAAGTAGTTTGAACTGTTTTCTATATGCCTATGGGTACATGAATTGATAAATAGTCATTACTGGAAATTATTTTGATTTAGTTTAATTAGTGAAGTATAATTCTGAATTCATGCTAGCTGGAATAGAAATGAGTCAAAGCTTGTAAATTTCTAATCATGTTAGTAATGGAGATTTGTAAATATTAGGCAGGATAAAAAATGGCCAGTAATTTCGTAGAATCAGTAGGCCCACTATATTTTAAGTTAGGATCGTAGTAGTAATTGCTAAGATCATTAATCCAATAGGCATGAGTTGAGTTCAAACAAGACGAGTTAACGATTAAGTTTAACAAACTTTCGAATAAGCATTAGTGATTAAGGTTAATTCCAGTTTCAAATAGTTGTAAACAATTAATTCCAACGGTTCAATTCATCTAACAATGTGGGTTTAAATTAGTTAGAGTATAATTAGTTTATTTTGGTAATATTATTTGTAAATTCCGTATTCTATTTATAATTTCAATTTTAGTAATATTCAATTATAGAATAAGGCATGAAACAATCTCCCTTTGTGTCGATTGCAATTTTCAGCTTGCATTTGTCTTAATCCGATAAATGAGTAGCGGCCTTTTCAAGTATGTAATTAATTAGAATTTTTTTTAGAGACAAATTTAATAGAGAAAATGTAGTCACTTTAGGATTGTCCTTTTAAAATAAATGAGATGAGCCTCTCCTAGCAAAATGCACAGATTGTGGGGCCCTCACACATATATGTATTAATTACTTAGAACTCGGGATCGGCCGCTTAGCGAACTTCACGGCCTTTTCCCAAAATAACCATGCGTTAGTCTCTTTAGGCGCGTACTTTAAGTAACATTACCTTCTTAAACCCGGGTGCACATTTATGTGATCCAAACCCAAATCTCAACAAAGTCGAAATGTGTCTCTAACCATGGGTGCATTGATGTGACGTGGTTCGAGATGTGTTTTCACGACGTTGCAATTCTCGTTGAAAAATAACAATAATAAAAGCGGTAAAGAGTTTAAAGTTTTCACATAAGTTCATAATTGTATAAAATCAGATAATTAAGTTAAATACGACAGTTGAGCGACCGTGCTAGAACCACGGAACTCGGGAATGCCTAACACCTTCTCCCGAGTTAACAGAATTCCTTATCCGGATTTCTGGTTTGCGGACTGTAATACAGAGTCATTCTTTTCCTCGATTCGGGATTAAAACCGGTGACTTGGGACGCCATTAATCTCCCAGGTGGCGACTCTAAAATAAATAAATAAATTCCGTTTCGATTGTCCTTTAATTGGAAAAAACTTCCTTCCGCGTCCCTTTGAGGCGGCGCGGGCGAAAAAGGAGGTGTGACAATAACATTACGAGTAGAATGACCAGGAGTCCCTCTCCACTCTAAATGAGGCAAACCCAGTACAGCTAAGGTCACAGTCTTGGCATGACAGTCCAAGATAGCGTGGTAAGGTGATAACCAGTCCATCCCCAATATAACATCGAAGTCGACCATGTCCAGAAGCAACAAATCTACTCGAGTCTCAAGACCCCCAATCATAACTATACAAGAGCAATGGACTCAATTTACCACAATAGAATCATTTACCAGTGTAGACACATAAACAGGAACACTCAATGAATCACTAGGTATGACCAGATACGGTGCAAAATAAGATGACACGTACGAGTATGTAGACCCTGGATCAAATAACACTAAAGCATCTCTATCACAAACCAGAACAGTACCTGTGATAACCGCATCTGAAGCCTCAGCCTCGAACCTAGATAGAAGAGCATAACCTCGGGGCTGGCCCCCACCACCCTGGACTACATCCCTAGGACAACTTGCAGTTGGCTGGCCTCCACCTCTAGCGGTCTGAGCTCCACCTCTAAAACCTCGACCTCCACCTCTAGCACCTCTACCCCCACCTCTAGCTGGCTAGGCGGTCTGTGGAACACCTGGTGCCTAAACCATAGCACGGGAACCCTGTTGCTGCGACTAAATACCCACCAATCTTGGACAAGCCCTCCGGATATGACCGTACTCACCACAATCATAGCATCCACCTGAGTGCTGCGGTTGAGGAAACTAGGACTGACCCTGGCAACCTGAATGACCACCCCGAAAACTTTGGAGCGGCGGTGCACTAATAGGAGCTAGTGGTGCACTGTAGGGCTGCTGATCAGAATACTACATGTGGGAACCACGACCACTTGAAGCACCGTGAGAAACCTAAAGTGCTGACTGAAATTTCCAAGGAGGATGGCCTCTACCATATGAATCCCTGCCTCTAGATGAGGCACCACTGAATCTGCCTGAATGACGGGGCCTCTTATCCTACCCATGACCACCTCCCTGCGACAGAACCATCTCCACTCTCCTGGCCACATTGGCCGCCTCCTAGAAAGTGATCTCACTCCCAGCCTCCCTAGCCATCTGAAAACGAATCGGCTAAATAAGACCGTCAATAAACCTCCTCACCTGCTCTCTCTCGGGAGGAAGTATGACAAGAGCATGACGAGTCAAGTCGATGAATCTGGTCTCATACTGGGTAACAGTCATGGAACCCTACTGGAGATGCACAAACTACCTCCGATATGCCTCTCTATAAGCAATGGGGAGAAACTTCTCCAGAAATAGCTGTGCAAACTACTCCCAAGTCAAGGTTGGCGGTCCGGCTGGTCTAGCCAAGCAATAATCTCTCCACCAAGTCTTAGAGGATCCAGACAAGCGAAATGTAGCAATATCGACCCCATTGGTCTCAACTATCCCCATGTTCCTAAGAACTTCATGGCAGTTGTCTAGATAATCCTGGGGATCCTCAGTAGATGCACCGCTGAAAGTAGTAGTGAAGAGCTTGGTGAACCTATCCAGCCTCCATAAAGCATCGGCAGACATAGCTGCTCCATCACCGGTCTGAACTACCACACCTGGCTGAATTTCCCCAACTGGATAAACCGCTGGAGTCTGAATCTAGGGAGCTACCTGCTCCGGAGTGCAAGTAGCAGGAGTCTGGGCTCCTCCTCCAACCTGAGAGACGGCTGGTGCTATAGGAAGCAAGCCTGCCCGGGTGACACTCTCCACAAGGCCCACTAGAGGGACCAGAGCATCTCAAAGGACTAAGGTGGCAATAAAACCCTCTAGGACCTGAGTTGGGCCCACCGGAACTGCTGGGGCCGGAACCTCGTCATCAAAGTCAACCTGAGGCTCCGCCACTGGTGCTGCTGCTCGGGGCTAAGCTCTGCCCATACCTCGGCCACTAGCACGGCCTCGGCCTCGCCCTCTGCCCCTCGTGGGAGTTGCTGTTGGCGACTCGGGCTGCTGAGCGGTGGATGAGGAAGCGCGTATTCTTGCCATCTCTGAAAGAATATATTAGAAATTCAATTAGCATTAAGAAACCAAACCGCACGACAGAAAGAACAAATGTGAAGTTTTTCCTAACTCTGTAGCCTCTAGGGGATAAATACAGACGTCTCCGTACTGATCCCTCAGACTCTACTAAGCATGTCCGTGAATTGTGAGACCTATGTAACCTAGAGCTCTGATACCAACTTTTCAAGACCCGAATTTCCCACCCTCAAAAGTCGTGATGGCGCCTACTCGTAGAAGCTAGGCAAGCCATGAAATAAAAAAAATCAATCTCTTTCATTTTTAACTCCTTTTAATGAATTGAATTAACAGGTGATCAATATTTAAATAATAGCGAAAGATGAAATTAAGCGAAAGACTTAGACTAATATAATAACAAAATCAGTACGAAAATGCCAACATGAGTCTCTACCCAGAAACCGGTGTCACAATATCTAAAGACTGTCTATGAATACTATATACAAATGTCTGAACAAGGAAATACAGTCTGTTTATGAAACAAATAGAAATAGAACATATAAATAGATAGAAGAGAGCGCCGGGCCTGCGGACGCCTGCAGGACTACCTCGGGATCTCTAAGTGGACTGAAAGCTGGCTCCCCAAGTGCTACTGTCCAAATGCTGCTCCAGTCCCTTATCATTTAACACTATTGCGGCGTGCAACCCGATCCATTTATATTACTGTTGCGGCGTGCAACCCGATCTAATATAACATTGTTGCAGCGTGCAACCCGATCCAATATACAATAATGTTGCGGCGTGCAACCCATTCCAATATATAATAATGTTGCGGCGTGCAACCCGATCCAATATATTTATATACCTTAAACTCAACCATATCACGAGTCCCGGCAAGGGATCAACAATAAACTACACTATCCCAGCAAGGGAATTCAACGGTAAAGTATATACATCCCGACAAGGGAGAATCAGCTATAACCAATCTTAACTCAATCCCTACTCATCTCAGCTAACACCAATACTCAATCATAATTACTTTTCACGAAAATAAACTAAATCCTTGCTCTATATCGAGAATCACCAATTAAAGCATCCGTAGTATCATTTAAGAACACAACAAATATCAATTTAAGACTCACGGTCATGCTCGACACAAACGTATAGATACTCGTCATCATGCCTATACGTCGTACTCAACAAGAAGCAAATAGCAAATAGGACACAACTCCTAATCCCTCAAACTAAGGTTAGACCAAACACTTACCTCGAACTTCCACGACCAACTCAAGCCTCAAACACCGCCTTTCCTTTTGAATTCGGCTCCAAATCAATTGTATCTATACATAATCGACTTCATAACATCAATAAGTGCTAAACAATCCAATTCCAATGCTTAATTATAGCTTTCTAATCATTCTTCCCAAAAAGTCAAAAATTGACCCCAGGCCCGCTTGGTCAAAATGCGAGGTTCGGACCAAAACCCGATCACCTATTCACCCACGAGCCCGAATATATAATTCGTTTTCAAATCCGACCCCAAAACGAGGTCAAATTCCCAAATAATTAAAAAGCCCTAACTATACCCAAATCCCTAATTTTCTACCCTTAATAACATGTTTTAGGCCTAGAAATCTAGTGGGTGTTGATAAAAATGGAAGAAAACAAGTTAAAGATTACTTACCCAAAAGGTTATGGTGAAGAAGTTCTTCAAAAATTGCCCAAGAGGTGTGGAGAAGATGAAGTTTGTGAAAAATAATGAAAATCCCGTAATGTGTTCTGTTTTGGAACTTAAAATAACTGGGTGAAATTACTCATCGCATTCGCGACAAGTCCATCACGTTCGCGGTGGGTTAGGCCTGCTAGGCCTTCGCATTCGCGGAAGACGACTCGCGTTCGCGGAGAAATGACCCTTCAAGCCTTCGCGTTCGCGTCCATGTGGTCGCGTTCGCGTAGGTTTAATGCCCCACCCCCTGCCCAAGCTCAATTAGCCTTCGCGTTCGCGTTACCAGGCCCGTGTTCGCGAAGGGAAGACCCCCCAATGCCTCGCATTCGCGACCTGGGTTACGCGTTTGCGTAGAAGGAATTTCCTTCAGCATAATTAACACATCGCGTTCTCGAGGGTCCTCCCACGAACGCGAAGAAGGAAATATCAGAATACCAACAACTGAAAACCTGTAACTTTTTAAGAGTTTAAAACCTTCCGAAACACATCTGAAACTTACCCAAGTCCCCGGGGCTCTAAACCAAACATACGTACTAACTCGAAAACACCATATAAACTTATCCGTGCGATCAAATCGCCAAATTAAAATCATTAACATCGAATTAAACCTCAAAATCAATAAATTATTTCAAACTTCTTAAAACATCAAATTTTGCAATTTAGGTCCGAATCATGTCAAATGGCATCCGTTTCTTACCAAACTTCACAGAGTTATCTTAAATCACATGTAAGACTTGTATCGGGCACCGGAACCAAAATACGGGCCCGATACCAACATGTTCTAATCAAAGTTCATTTCAAATTCCTTTAAACAATTTCAGAAAATAATTTTCTTTAAAAATTCATTTCTCGGGCTTGGGACCTCGGAATTCAATTTCGGGCATACACCAAAGTCCTATATTTTTCTACGGATCCTCTGGGACCGTCACATCATGGGTCCGGGTCGGTTTATCCAAAATGTTGACCGAAGTCAAGTTAACTCATTTTAGAGTCAAAACTTATCATTTTTCATAGATTTTCATATTTAGGCTTTCCGGCTATGCGCCGAACTACGCATGCAAATCGAGGTGATGCTAAATGAGGTTTTCAAGGCCTTGAAACATAGAATTCAATTTAAAAGAAGGTGGTGACCTTTTGGGTCATCACATGTAAACTGATATTTCTTTCTTCTTACGAAAGAGGGGATTGTAACAACAAGAAATCGAGAATGTTCTTATTTTTTTCATTCACTATCTCGTTATACATTTTCAGATCTTGTGACGACCCGGTCAGTCGTTTCATGAGTTACCGCTCCGTTTCCCCCATTTATGCTTCTTATTACTTTGTATAATGGTTCTATATGTGATCGGGTTGATTGGTTAGGGTTCGGAAAGGAATTGGTAAGGTTTAAGACACTTAGTCTCTTTTGAGGAAGGTTAAGTTGGAAAAGTCAACCGGATGTTGGCTTATGGGTTAGAGGGCTCGGATGTGAGTTCCAATGGTTCGGTTAGCTTCGGGAGTTGATTTGGGACTTAGGAGTGTTATTGGAACGAGTTTTGGAGGTCCGGAGTAGATTTAGGCTTGAATTTTCGAAATTGGATTTTTGGCGATTTCCGGTTGGTAGGTGAGATTTTGATATAGGGGTCAGAATGGAATTTCGAGAGTTAAAGTAGTTCTGTCGTGTCATTTGGGATATGTGTGTAAAATTTTAGGTTATTCGGATGTGGTTTGGTTGGGTTTTTTATTAAAAGCGTAATTCAAAAGATTTTGGAAACTTAGGCTTGAATCTGATGTGTTTTGGTTGATGTGATGTTGTTTGAGGTGTTTTGAAGATTGTTACAAGTTTGAATAAGGTTTTGCGATATGTTGGTGTCTTTGGTTGAGGTACCGGGGGCCTTGGGTGAGTTTCGGGTGGTCAATCGGGCCATTCCATGAAGTTTGGAATTGCAGAAAATTGCAGATCAGTGCTGCAGAAAAATGACCTTCGCATTCGCGAGAGGGTCCTCGTGTTCGTGAAGGGTCAGATGAGGAAGCTGGAATTTAAGCCTTCACGTTCGCGAGGAAAGCTCCGCGTAGAAGAAATGGGCAGCTGAGCTTCAGGGGAATTTATTCATCGCGTTCGCGAGTGGGGGAACGTGATCGCGTAGGTTGGTCTGAGTGAAGCATCGCGTTCACAATAAGGAGGTTGCGATCGCGAAAGAGGAATTTAGGTCAAGGTTATTTTGTGCTTCGCGAACGCGAGGCTTTGACCGCGTTCGCGAAGAAGGATTTCAGGCCTGGGTAGAAGGTTTAAATAGTCGTCTTGTCCGCGATTTTGGGGTTTATTTCTTCTATTGTTGGTCGTTTTTCGAGCTTTTTGAAGGGGATTGAAGAGAGATTCAAGGGGAATCACTTGGAGGTAAGAATTTCGGACTTAAAACTCGATTCTAATGTGAAATCTACCTAATAAATCATGGAATCTAAGCCTAAAATTGAGGAATTAGGGCTTGAGATTAAGAAACTTTAAAATGAGAATTTGAGGGGTCATTTGGACTCCGATTTTAGTGTTCTTTGAGACATGGGCCTGGGGGGTCGGGTTTGGCCAATTTCGGGATTTTTGGTATTATTTGATTGTTTTCGCTTGGGCTTCGTTCCCTTAGCATATTCTGATGCCGTGATTCTGATTTTGGATAGATTCGACATGAGTGGAGGCCGATTAGAGGGGAAAAGGCATCACAGAGTAGTATTTTCACTGGTTTGAGGTAAGTAACCATTGCAAATCTTGAACTGAGGGTACAAACCCCGGTATTTGACTTGTTTTTGATAAATACGGTGACGTACATGCTAGGTGACGAGCGTGTGGGCGTGCACCGGTAGAGATTGTGACTTGATCCGTCCCGTAGCGACTATTAAGCCGCGTATTTGATTTGGAACCTTATGATATTCCGTACTTTAGTCATTTATACTGTATTATGGGCTGTATGCCATGTTTGGGGCTTTGTGCCTACCTGTTGAGACCCTTAGGGGTATTTTTATTGTTTTTCGTCACTCTACTTGTTGAAAGCATATCCTCAGTCATATTTTACCTGTTTAAATGTTTAAAACTAGTTTTATCACTCTACTTCTAAATGTGAGGACTGTTTGGGCTGAGTTCCCTAATTTCTACTGTTGTGCCTGAAAGGCTGTGAGGTTAATGACTGAGAGAGGTTGAGAACCTAATAGTGAGGACATTTATATATGTAAGAGTTATGGACCGGGTTGCACGCTGCAGCGATACTTATATGGATCGGGCTGCATGCCGCAGCGATATATCTATATATATTGGATCGGGCTGCGCGCCACAGCGATATGACGCTTGGGCTGTAGGAGCCCCTCTGGAGTCTGTACACCCCAGTGAGCGTAGTCGACTATAAATTACGGATCGGGCTGTATGCCGCAGCGGTTACTATGATTTCTATTACTATGAGATATTAATGAGCCTGAGTGCTAAGGTGAGTACTGAGTGACGAGAGTTGAGTCACGTGTGACTGAGAGGCTGCCCGAGAGGCCATATTATGAGTGATACCTTGCCCGAGGGGCCCAGTTATGATGTTTTCACTAATTTCACTCTTCTTTAAAATAAGCCTCTGTTGTAAGAAATTGCTAAGTATATGATTTCAAGTATTTAAACTGAAATTGATGATTTTTCGATGAAACTGGTTTTAAACTATGGAGTTGACCTGTTATCTTGTTGTTTATTCATTTATATGATTTTTAACTGCTCGTCACTGCTTTCAGACCTTATTTACTTTAGTTACTTACTGAGTTGGCGTAACATTACTCCCTGCACCTTGTGTGCAGATCTTGGTGCCCGAGCGGCAGAGTGAGGGTCCTCAGCTGATCTAGAGTTTGTCGGAGATTGCAAGGTAGCTGCATGGCGTCCGCAACCCTGTTTTCTCCTTCCTATCTTGTTCTTTTCCGCATTTTCTTGACTTATGATGTATTAGACAATCAGTTATGTATTAGAGGCTCTAGACTCGTGACACCAAATATTTGGGGTTGTGTAGTTTCATGTTTATTTGACTTCCGCATATATTTTTTTGTTTTAAATGCTTATTATGAAATTTTGATATTTAAACCTGTGGTAGAAAATGGCTTATTACTAGGAAAAAGGGTTGTGTTTAAATGTTTGGGTTGGCTTGCCTAATAATGTGATAGATGCCATCACGACCGGTATTTTGGGTCGTGATAAGTTGGTATCAGAGCCTAGGTTACATAGGTCTCGCGAGTCATGAGCCGGTTTAGTAGAGTCTCGAGGATCGGTATGGAGACATTTGTATTTATCCTCGAGAGGCTACAAAACCTTTAGGAAAATCTTCTTATTCTTGAAATTCTTGTCGTGCGAATCTGTTGATCCGAATACTAAACTTCTGTTATTCCATTTTCTCACAGATGGAGAGGATACGTGCTATCGGGCAGGATAGACGACCCATAGGGCCTTGTGCCGACCTGTTGAGACCCTTAGGAGCATTTTTATTGTTTTTCCTCACTCTACTTGTTCAAAGCATATCCTCAGTCATGTTTTACCTGTTTAAATGTTTAAAACTGGTTTTATCACTCTACTTCTAAATGTGAGGACTGTTTGGGCTGAGTTCTCTAATTTCTATTGTTGTGCCCGAGAGGCTGTGAGGTTAATGACTGAGAGAGGTTGAGAACCTAATGGTGAGGACATTTATATATGTATGAGTTATGGATCAGGCTGCACGCGACAGAGATACTTATATGGATCGGGCTGCATGCCACAGCGATATATCTATATATATTGGATTGGGCTGCGCGCCGCAGTGATATGATGCTTGGGCTATACGAGCCCCTCCGGAGTATGTACACCCCCAATTAGCGTAGTCGACTATAAATTACGGATCGGGCTGCATGCCGCAGCGGTTACTATGATTTCTATTACTATGAAATATTATTGAGCATGAGTGCTGAGAGTGAGTACTGAGTGATGAGAGTTGAGTCACGAGTGATTGAGAGGCTGCCCGAAAGGCCATATTTTGAGTGATACCTTGCCCGAGGGGTCCAGTTATGATATTTTCACTAATTTCACTCTTCTTTTAAAATAAGCCTCTGTTGTAAGAAATTGCTAAGTACACGATTTCAAGTATTTAAACTAAAATTGATGATTTTTCGACGAAACTGGTTTTAAACTGTGAAGTTGACCTGTTATCCTGTTGTGTATTCATTTATATGATTTTTAACTGCTCGTTACTGCTTTCAAACCTTATTTACTTTAGTTACTTACTGAGTTGACATACTCATATTACTCCTTGCACCTTGTGTGTAGATCCAGATGCCTGAGTGGCAGAGTGAGGGTCCTCAGCTGATCCAAATTTTGCCGGAGATTGCAAGGTAGCTGCATGGCGTCCGCAGCCCTGTTTTCTCCTTCCTATCTTGTTCTTTACCGCATTTCTAGACTTATGATGTATTAGACAGTCAGTTATGTATTAGAGGCTCTAGACTCGTGATACCAAATATTTGGGGTTGTGTAGTTTCATGCTTATTTGACTTCCACATATATTTTGTTGTTTTAAACGCTTATTATGAAAATTTGGTGTGCAAACTTGTCTTAGATGTAAGCCTATCATTCACATTTGATATACGATAATTATCTTAAGAAATATTACATGTTCTTGTTCTTCTTCGATTTTTGTACTCGACATATTTGGATCTAAAGTTAATTATGTTTGGCTAAGATTTATCTTCCATATCTATGATAATTAGTTTAACAAAAGGGTTTAGTACTTTTTTGGTCAAACAATTTGGCGCCGTCTATGGGGATTTCTTAGCCAAATTTCCTAGTCTCTTTCAGGTCTGAAACCGGTGAAACATAATCACCACTAGAAAGAATGGTGAGTAAAACTCACGTGCTAATCTAGATCTTGATGCTACATGAAAGCAGAAGTTACAACCAATATCCACGCAAAGCTCACAAGAGAAAATGACACCTGCTGCGTGATCCTATAGAAAACTGGACACGTCTTTCCCTACTCTAACAAGCTTGTCACAGTAGGTACGACCCACAAGCGAGGTAAGTCAAACCCAACCCACGTAGAGCCAGGGCATTCAAACAAAAGGGGGATAAAAGAGAGCTGAATACGGCTGCCGAATCTAAAAACCACCATTCCATTAACCACTTAAACACCAGGCAGAGCGAACAACGCTATAAGTTTACCCGTGGTCATCGACTCATCGGATCGAGGTAAGGAAATCTCGTCTTCGTTTACCTTATATTGTTTGCTTAAACAGGAACACAAGCGCCGCATTGGAAAGCGAGCAAAGAAGCATTCCAACTGGAGAGTGGAAGAACTATTACAAAATAACTTGAATATCGCCCATCTCAGACATTTCAACTTTTGGAAAATGACGTCTCCTAAGTCATACTCCTTCTCCTTACATAGGTGTTGTCCCGATTAGGTTCTCTCGGGGAGGTTTTGAATGAGGCAATGAGGGAGACGTCACCAAGTTCAAGGTATAGTTCATCGCCCCGCCTGTCGTCGATCTCTCCAGGCTGAACGATTGTCAAGACCCAAACCAATGGGCCGCGATAGGTGCCTGAGTCCTATCTATCAAACACCCCTAAGCATGCGTTTAAGATATGAACCTGTATAACATATACTACATTACGAAAATAACATACGTGAAGAAAACCCCATCAAGGCATATGTACGTATACATGCAGAATATAGTGGGCGAGCCGGCAAGGCTGCTATAGACAACTATACATCCAAAACTGAAAGCCGTCAAGGCCACATACAACCCAACTAGACATACTGTCTACAGACCTCTAATAGAAACATAACTGTACAAAGACGGGACTGAGCCACGTCACATCTATAGACGTATATATATACAAACGTATTGTTCCAAAATCAAAAGCATCTCCGGATCAAATGGAGCACACCAACTCTCGCCGATTAGGGATCCTAAGAAGGGGGACCGTCAGCTTGCCTACCTGCACCTGCGGGCATGAAACGCAGGCTCCGTGAAATAGGGCGTCAGTATGAAAAATGTACTGAGATGTAAGGCATGAAAATAAGTACGTAAAAGACATAGATGAAACAAGGAATACAAAAATACCTTTAAATCTGAATAACTCTGTAAATTTGGAAACGTTTATAATATCATGCACATGCGTATAAATGTCGTGCCATGCATAGGTATGGGTGTACATAATATCATCAAGCCACTGATGGCATCCCATCATATCGTCTCGGCCACTGTGGGCAACATCATCAACATATACCAGTTGATTAGGTGGTGGTGCAAATATAACGCCATAACCTCTTCCCATATCCCATATACATATACATACATATGTACGCGAATATAACGCCGTTTGAATTATATTTCAGCCACTGTGAGCAACATCATCATCATATACCAGCTGATCAGGTGGTGGTGCGTATATAATGCCGTAACCTTTTACCATATCCCATATACATATATTTACGTATATATGCATATATAACGCCATCTGGTCATGGGTCAATTGTCACAACCCAAATCGATGGGCCGCGACGGGCACCCGATACCTTACTCAACCGAGTACCAATGTAACATATCTTTCTTAATACATCATCATATACACGGGACATATGGGCCTAATAGGCCAACATAATCATTTATAAACTCAAAACATAGGCAGACAAGACCGTACAATCCTTCACGTACAAGACATATGTCTACAAGCCTCTAAGAATACATAAATGTCATAAAGGCCGGGACAGAGTCTTGCCATACCAAACAATACACGCCTAACTCATACTAACCAAACGAGCAACTCTGAAGCAAATGGAGCGCACCAACATATTCCGCTGAGCTGATAGCCTACTTGGAGGGCTCTCGACCTGTCTATCGGGACCTGCGGGCATGAAACGCAACGTCCCCAGGCAAAAGGGACGTTAGTACGAATAATGTACCGAGTATGTAAGACACATAAATAAATACATAAGAGAGATGGAAGACATATAGAGTACATGATTCAATCTGTAAGTATGAATAACTTTGTAGATCATAAATTACTTTTAGCGTCATGCGTGTGCGTATGAATGTCATGTCATGCATAGGTATATGTTTCATAACATCATTAGCCTCTGAGGGCATTCCATTATACCATCCCGGCCACTGTGGGCAAAATCATCATTGTATACCAGCTGATCAGGTGGTGGTGCGTATATAACGCCATAACCTTTCCCATATCCCATATACATATATTTACATATATACGCGTATATAACGCCATTTGAGTACATACATATATATGCGTATATAACGCCGTTTGAATAATATTTCAGCCACTATGGGCAACATCATAGTCATATAACAACTGATCAGGTGGTGATGTGTATATAATGCCGTAACCTTTTCCCATATCCCATATACATATATTTACATATATATGCGTATATAATGCCATCTGGTCATGGGTCAGTGCACATGAATGCAGTGCATAAAAAGTACGTCAATAAAATCATTCGGAATGTCATAAGACTATTTTGCCTCTGAGTAATATCATAAAGTAAACTGTTTTCAACTTTCGTATTTTTCTGAGACCCATGAACACATGATAAGACATTATAACACACAGAAATTCAAGATCACAGATATCTCTAATACTTCTATGAATAGAGTCATTCATGGAATTTGTGCATTTGCACGTTCCGTTCGTATCGTATGGATCATGCCAAAAGAAAGAAGGGATAGCCTTAACATACTTGAGCCGATTCTCTTAGAAATATTGCACCGTACTCCTTTATAATTGCAAAATATTACGTTCCTTATGAAATCTAGTTTGAATTATTGAAGATCCGCTCTGAAAGTTTGATACATGCACTTCTCGTTACATTAGAGAGGCGTGCGTGAAGTATGAGTAAGACTGATTCCGAACGTCAAAAGGAGCCCCGCGCAAAATCATGTGTTGTACAAATATACAAACACTCTTCCTTTGCAAGCTTTTCCCCACTCACTATATGAGTAGTTCTCCATCCTCTCCAATTTCTTAGCGCTGAAAATTTTAACAAACTTCAAAATATTCAAACAATGGCCACCATTACCAAGCTTAAAGTGGATGACCTCCGTAAGGAACTTTCAAGTCACGGTCTTGACACCACTTGAAACAAACCCATTTTTGGTTATTACTTAATAACCCTCACTAATTCTTTTCTTTATATGTATTTTTCATGAGGGTGTTGTTTTACCCAAATTGCAGCTAAGGAAGTCATTTTTTTATCAATTTGAGTTGGCCCCACTTTGATGACTAATGTCTCATAACCTACTAAATCTTTGACACCTTTCAATTATTATACAAGAGTCACAATGTTATATAAATGAGATGCCACGTTTTTTTGTCCAAGCTTTATCCAAAATCACCATTTATTTAACCACTAATCTTATGATTAATTTGATAATCTTCCACTATCCAATAATTAACCAACTATCCACATAATTAAGGTTTATCTCAAATTACTTAAAATACTACTTGCTTTTAACATACCTTGTACACCTTACAATCATGGTCATGTAGTACCTTGTACGGCACTAGTCCATAAATACCGGGTATTATAGCTCGGGCCGTATTTTATCTCAAACTGCCAAACTTTAACAAAATTCATTTTCTTAGACTTGATCCCCCTTTCACCTTCAAGAATTTACTAATCACTTATGAAATAGCATAATCCTTATAATTCCCAAATAATCTTTTCCTTGGACTGATGCCAATTACCTTACGACAAATTCAACGTAAAATACAGCAAGGTGCAACATCGTCTTAACTTATTACTGCAAAGCGTAACATCACTGTAATGTAATACTACACAATGCAACACTGTCATAACTTATTACTGCGAGACATAATATTGACGCAATATTGCGGGGCGTAACATCATTCCCCCCTTTGGAACATTCGTCCTCGAATGTTGACTGATGCTTTTATCATTTTCGTAACTTATAGCTCTTGTGAATACCTTAATATTGTTCTTGTCCTTTAAGCAGTTGCTCTGTGAATAAACCCAAAGTCTAGGGTATTCCCCCCTTTAGTCGTTTTGCTCATATCATGACCTGTGGTCGAAATCTTTCTAATCTCGCAACTGTTGCTACCTCCTGTCATGCAGCCTGTATGACCCTGGCTTTGTAAGTGCGCTTATAATATTCATTTTTCCTTTATCCTTTTAGCTTTTAGTCAATCTCTAGGCCATGCTTTGTAAACATATACAAGGCTTAATAGGATGTCTCTCTGGGCGTCTATAGGTATATTGAAGTCCTTTGCTCGATACTTTGTTGAATTCACGAATATTTCTATATCTCATCGCATTGGTTCGTTTAGCCATCCGTATGAATTTACTGCCATAACTCTTACTTTAATTTATCGTTGCTGAGGTCTGTTACCAAATCCCAGCTTACTCTCGTTGCTTATTCCATCTGTATAAATTTAAGTCCTTTAATGCTTCCTCATTACTGCTCATCTTTAGAATGACGGCCTAATCTCATCTCATACTTTGTGACTTTTACCCACCTTAATGTTGTTCTACAATCTACAATTTGAAGACTTGAAACTTCTTACGTAAATACATTGCCGCTAGGGCCTATGTCTCATCGGGGACACCTGGAGCAATTAGACTGATCCACTTAGGAGCGATACTATACTTCCATAACCGTATTTTATAGAATCCCAATGTAATTCACCTTACGTGGGTATTTTAATCCCGTAGAATTCATGAAATCCTCTTCAATTCATTACTCAATCGAAAGGTCCAAACGTTACCCTTTATCTGTCACAATTATACCCACATTTTACTATCAGGGCAACATTCTATCTTTTCTAAATGCTACTAGTCTTAGACTCCTTTGAGTTCATTCAGGCTATACTGAGCTTTCTATAACTTAGAGAAACCATCAGCTCTTCTTGTTTTTTTATGGGTTTCATCCCAATGACTTATGCATTCTCGTCACCTTTTCACTCGCCTTTTCTTATCCTTACTCATGTCTTCCTAAACCTTGTCGCTCTACCATACTTTATCTTGCAACCTACATATATCCATTTATACTACTTGCAACCTTTCTTCAACTTGCTTGCACCATAGATTTCCTTATGTTATTCTGGAATATCAAGCGAGACGTCACCTCGTCTCTAACTCTTCTATAATCTTTTAATTACACCTCTCGATACGTAGAAACCATAGGCTGGAAGATATGCCACTAACGATGCCGCTATCATTCCTGGATTTTGAATCCCCGTGCTTATAACCTTCTATCCGAAGTATGGACTATTCATAACTTTCTGCATTTGAGTATCTCATACGATGTTCACTTTTACCTTCCCTACTTAAAATCTCGTATTACATCTTGTATCTCCTTCATAATCTCCCCTCCACCTAGGTGTAATTCATGTCCATAACTTGAAGCTCTATTATAATACTCGCACCTCTGGTACATACACAATCCGGTGGGAGCTTCGTACTGACTTCTTATGAGGTTGGTACTTCTTCTAACTGGCTTTATCGTAGAGCTGTTATGGAATATATTTGTTGTGCTATCTTTCTTGCACCTCTAATATTAAGAATGATTTTTCTATGTTCTCAGCCATGATTCCTATAACTTCTGGGTCCAATAATCAGACTCCTGATTACTTAGTTGATGTCATTCTTTAGTTTCCTCTTGCTTCTGATCAGCCTTTACGTAGGCTTAAACTATCTTCCGATCTGTGGCTCATGGTATCAATTATTACCTTAGCCTTTCATGGGAGTTATGGAATATCTATGATACAATCTTCTAACAATTCAATCCTTTGTCCATGTCCTGGGCTTAATTCTTTCTTTTAACTGATACCGGAGTCTTCTTTGGTTGTATGATTGTCAACAAATATGCTGCCTGAATAATGTTCCAAAATCTTGAGTGTATCCATAACGTACTAACTCTGGATCATTGATCAAATAATTTTTTCGTTCCGTCTTAGCTTTCTTTCAACGTAAGCTATTACTTTTCCCGATCTTTCTGCCCTCTTGTTGCATCCATACTTAGCTTATCTTAATGCCCATATATATTGAAATTCCATACAACTCATATGATCCTGAGTATCACTTCTGATTTTACTCCATGTTCATTAGCCATTGTAGGTGCCACTTTCTTAGGGAGTGCATACAATGTTGTTTTGAGACTGTTGTCACACGATCATTTCCTCTTCAGGTCATTATACTGAGGTTGAAGCCTTCTTCCTTATTTTCTCAGCTAGTCTTTCATCGTAGTACTTAGGGAAGACCCTCTAACTCTTGTAAAGATGCGAGCTTATTATGCCGTATTCCCGATAGAATTTTTGATGTTCGTGCTCACTTGTAATTATCCTTAGTTACTTACCTCCATACTCATCTGCTCGTATGACTGTTTCTGAACTGTCTTTATTTAGGGAACTATCTTTTATTTATGTAATACTCATACGGTACATTTAACTATCCCAACTCCTATTTGAATATTTCTCAAGTATTATAATGATATTCTTCGAGGCTGAATCCTCCATGTTAGGTTCTACTATGTTTATCTTACCCGATCTGATGACTCGTTCGTAACCTCCTGTTTAGCCATAACTGGGATCTTTCTGACCAATTACTAACTACTCGTTGGCCCATTCTCATATCAATATTCCTCGTAATCTTTCTTGGGTTATTTCCTTTGTCTTAACTTACATTTTGCACTGGATCCTTATTTATTAATAACAGCTCGGGCAAGAACCTATCATTCCTCTCCTTGACGTCGTGCTTGCACAATATTCTTGAATCGTAGTGTATCTGTAAGATTTGGATAAGTGCCATCTCATTCCTCTTTCATTTATCACATTCTTCCTTTACCATTCCTTGGTTACTATAACC
Organism: Nicotiana tabacum; assembly: GCF_000715075.1. NCBI lineage: Eukaryota > Viridiplantae > Streptophyta > Magnoliopsida > Solanales > Solanaceae > Nicotiana > Nicotiana tabacum. The sequence continues at coordinate 89,990,561 of NC_134087.1, forward strand.
ACTTAATTCTGACTTAATGCCACATTACTCCATATTCCCCCCTTTAGGGGTGTACTAAAAGTTGAAGCCACGAGGATCTATCTGTAGATGTTTTACATCTTCATCTTTAGCGTCGTTTCTCAACATCAATGATCCTTACTTGCCTTGCAGCAATTCTTCTATACCGAGGATGATAAATTCCCTTACTCACGAGGTTGACACTTAGCGTAACTGGCACATACAGTCTCTTAAGCTTAACTTTGCTCACATTGCTTGCTCTAGGGAAGTGTCTCCCTAAATGACTATTCTTTGAATTCATCGTGAATCTTTTTTTGTGGTCCATTCTATTACCGTCGGAACGAAATCTGAAATTCCCATGATGCCGAGTGCTTTTCAATCATTCAGTCCCTAATTCATATTTAGTTCATCTTGTTTACCAGTCCATACTGATTTCTATAACTCTGGGGATTAACTCTCCCCTCTGGTAGTCGCGTTGGAGTCACGAAATTATTTCTCGAAATAAGGATATAACCTTATGGCCTATACTCTATCGTTGTCTTAAGGCCCATCACCTTTAGTCTCTTCCTTCATTTGACTATCAATTCTGTAACAATCTACCATTTTCATCAATGTATCACACCTTATTCATAATGCTTTCTTATTCCTTTTCTCATTATTCTGCTAATATTTCTGCATATCCCTTTTCTTGTGAAAACTTCAATATGACATTCTTTCGCTTTTAGCTTTCCTTTGCTACATCCAGTGGCTCTTCAAGTTGCTTAACGTTCTCGCTTTACTAGGGATACGGGCAACACTAAGGTAATATTTATCCCTTCAAGGCTTATGGTGCATGTCTTTGTAGCACTCATATTTGGCTGCACTATTTCAGAGTGCACCATCTGGTGTCTCATAAGGAGATCTATTAGCATATTTGCAATATCCTTCGGAAATGTCAACTAACGCAACCAATTCATCCATCATATCTTCTTATAATACTTTTGTTAACCCCCATAGGGCATATCTGGAAGGGGTGCGACCAATTGTATATACCTCTGTTACTATTAAATATAACTCAAAAGGCTTATGTTCCTCTTCCTTAATTATAAACGTTGTTAACCTTCATTAACTAGGTACCTCGTACTCTTTTTCACCTTGCTCCTTTTACTTGCCGAAACTTGTACTTATCTTCTTAATATCTCATTGTCCTTCACCATAAAGATGGATAGACATTCTTGCCTTAAGGCTTCTTATCAGGAAGCTTACCTATTTCAGCACACTCATGATCTGCTAAAGACCTCATATTTACTTATCGTAGGCATCATACAAAAATCCAATTCCTCTAACTCAGCTTTTCCACAACAATATCTCTTTCCAACCTTCTTTTCGGATATAGGTACCATCTTATTATGAATAGGACTTAGGAATTTGAATTCCTATGACCGAGCTCTACCACACGATCTAGAGTAAGAAGAAAGAGTGACAATCTTAAAAGCCATGTAGCCTCCTTCTTATAAGTGTGGTGCACAACACACCTGTAAGCACGTGATTTTTGCCAAATATGAGAATTACTCCCCAAAAATTCAAAAATAAAATAATTTTCCTTGGTGTGCAATTTTGTAATATTTTGTGATATTTTGAATAATTATTTGTATTTGTCTGTGAATGTTTATTTGCTAAATTAATAAAAAATACAAAAATATATCGCATTTTGTATGTAGGATTTAATTCTATAATTTGTTAGTAATTAAGTTTGTTTACAAAAAAATAAAAATTTACAAAAATAGGCATCGTTTGCATTTTTAGCATTTAATGTCCAAATATACAATTTTATGCTTAATTATTACTTAATTGTGCGTTAATTGTTATTGGAAGTTAATTTGCACTTTTATAACTTAATTTAGTTCTTAATAATAATTTAAGTATTTTTATAATTTAGTTTTAGAGAAATAAAAAGAAGAAAAGAGAGCGAAAATATAAAGAAAGTCGGAATTGGGCCTCTTCTTCGATTTCAAGCCACAGGCCCAAAAAATGGCCCAATCTTCCCAAACGACCCAGTCCATTTCAAACCGGGTCAACCCGGTCCATAACCCAACACCCCCTATCTTGCATTTCAAAAACAAAACAAAACAAAAAAAAACAAAACAAAAAAAAGAAAAGGAAGAAAACCCTAAAAAATCCCTCTCTCTCATCCGCCCCCCCCCCCCCCCTTCTCTTTCTTTCTTTTCTTCTTCTTCTTCAAGCATCCAAACACCCCATCCATGGCTGCCCTTCCCCCACCTCTTCTCCTTCACATACACACACACAACCACGGCAACGCAACACACACACACCCGCCGCCCGTGTTTCTTCTTCTTCTTCAAGATCGCGAGTGTTTCTTCTTCTTCAAGTTCACATTGATCGTTGCTTCTTCTTCTTCCTCACTTCATGATGCTGCGTGACTGCTTCGTCCAGCATCTACTGCTGCTCACGTTTTGCATTGCTGCTGCCCCGTCCGGCATCGCTTTCACGGTTGTCTGCTACCTCTCCTTCAAGCTCTTCGTTTGTCCGTTCGTGATCGTCTTCGGCGTCAAATGATTTTGGTGCGATATTTGTTTCCGGGCAGATTTGTTTCCGTTCAAGTTCGTCATTGTTTCGATCCGGTTAGTGGGTTTTTGAGTTTCATTTTTTGCCCGTAATTTGTTTGATATTTTTCGGATCCAAAATCGATAAATGATTCAATTCTTGTTTTGTTTGTTCATCATTGAAATAATTTTTTTAGTTTGTTTATATGTTTGGTTGGTTTAATTTTCAGATTCAAATGAAAATTTAATTAATTGATTTTCAGTTTATTTCATGTTAATTTAATTTTTGCAAAAAAGGAATTGTTAGTTTAGGTTTAATATTGTTAGATTTAGTTTAAATCGCTTGAATCCGTTGTTTGTTTAATATAGATTTCATTCATGATCATGTATCTTTGTTATATTTTTTTGTTGGATTTAATTAAGAAAGATTAATTGATTATTTGAAGATTAGTGATTTGAATATATTTATTTGTTTTGTTTAAGTTCAATTCGAAATTTGAATAAAGTTTGTTATTGTGGTTGAATCTTTTCATTCATGTTCATACTTTATTTGATTGATCTTGAATCCGAAATTTGTATAGTTTGATTTTCTTATTTCTTGTTTATCATTTGTGATTATTTCTTGAATTGGTCTCATAATCTTGTTTAAAGTTTAATATAAGAATTGTTTGTTGTAATGTTGTTAGAGTTGATTTTAAGTTCAATATTATTGAATTTAAGAATCTAAATATACTTGTTTGATTGTTGTTGTTTAAATCCGAAAAATAGGTTTGTTGTTGCTAAAAATATTGTTCAATCAAATTTTAGTTGTTCTTGATTGTTCAATTTGTGTTCATGTGATTTGTTGTTGAAATGTTGTTAAAATCATGTTCATGTGATATTGTTGTTATGATGTTCATCTGTGTTCATATTGTTGTTTGAACATTGTTAGAAATTGATCATATTGTCTATATTTTGGTTAAGTTTGATTAATTGATGTGTTATAGCTGATGGGTAGTTTGGTAAATTTGTAATACGTTCAGGGGTAGTTTGGTAATTTCAGTAAGGTCGGAAGGGGTAGTTTAGGAATTGTACATTTTGTAATTGTTTATTTGAAGCATGGGGACAAAATGAAATGGGGTGGGTTGTGATATGATTATTTAATATAAAGGGGGGACAAGATTTAATTTAAAGGGGAATCTTGCATTATTTTAAATGAAGCATGGGGGACAAAATGAAATGGGGTGGTGTGATATGTTTATTTAATGTAATGGGGATGAGTAGAAAGATAATGGGTTGGGTAGAGAAAAGTATGGATTTTAATTAATTGAAAGGTTTATGGGATGGGTTATATATGTGAGGTCTTGAAATCAAAAAATATAGACAGAGAGATAGAGAAAAAATACACAGATACGAGAGAGAGAAACAAATCTGAAAATAAGAGAGAGAAAAGGGCTGAACATTTAAGAGATAGAAAATTCCGAAAAATATTTAAGCTTTCAAAAAAATAAAAAATAAAAAAAATATTCTGCTTTCTTTTGTTGTTTGAAATCAGAATTAATTGTTGTTTCATCAAAGCTGGAAGATTTTGTTTTTTTTGGATTACTACTCCACTGGTTTGTTACTGTTGCTGGGCTATTGTTGCTGTATTGTACTGATTTTACTGCTGCTGCTGATACTCATATTCATTTTCTTTTGCTTCCAATATCAGGTACACAACTGAAAAGCTGGTTATTGTAATCCGAAATATGAAGCATGAATACATATGAAGAATGAAAATTTGAAGTTTTAATTTCGTTTTTTTTCTTTGTTTCTTTTGTTGATTGTATTTAAGCTATTTCATGAATTACTAAATAATAGCTGGAATAAGAAAATAATATCATAAGTTAGTCTGTAATAAATCAGTTCGGCAAAACAGGTTAATTCACTAGCTATGAAGGCTTCAAGATTGTAGGTTGATCATGAACAAGTAGCTAAATTTAGTTAAAACATGAATTTAAATTAAACATCGTAAATTAGGCATTAAGGCATGACTTGAGCTTAAGCAAGATTAGAAGAACGTTTAAGTCTAATAAACTTTCTAATAAGCTTTAGTAATTATGGTTAAATCTAGTTTCAAATGATTGTGAATAATTAATCTCAATAATATTTTTTTTTTAAAAATAATAATAACAATGCTGAGTTTTAATCTAGCTATATTTGTTTATTTTGAATATTAGTTGTTGAATTTTTATTTTATTTTAAATTTCGAAATTAAGAGTAATTTTTTTATTATTATTTTTTTTATCAATATTTGTATTAACCAAGCAATTAGCATGTCATGTTTTCTTAAAATTATAAAAGCTAGTAATTAATTAGGATTTTTCTTTCTTTATTTTAGAGACTAATTTTTATAGAAAAAATGTAGTCGCTTTAAGATTTGTCCATTTAAAATAAATGAGATGAGCCTCGCTTAATGAAATGTATAGATTTCGGGGCCCTCAATAAATGTACAGTTAATTGCTTAGAATTAGGGAGGAGCCGTTTTAGCAAATTTCACGGCCCTACCCAAAATAATGACACGCTAGTCGCTCTAGACGCGTATTTAATAATGTTATTTCCTTAAATACGGGTGTGCATTTATGTAACCCAAATCTAAATCTCAACGGAGTCGAAATGTGTCGATAACCACGGGTGCAATTGATTGCGACGTGATTTGAAATACGTTTTCACAATGTTGCAATTTTTCGTAAAATACTAACAATAAATAAAAAGAATAATAAAAGCGGCTAAGGGATAAAATTTGCACATAAGTTTATAATACGTATTATATTAGATAATCAAGCCGAATATAACAGTTAAGCGACCGTGCTAGAACCACGGAACTCGGGAATGCCTAACACCTTCTCCCGGGTTAACAGAATTCCTTATCCGGATTTCTGGTGCGCAGACTGTAATACAAAGTCATTCTTTTCCTCGATTCGGGATTAAAATAGGTGACTTGGGACACCCTAAATCTCCCAAGTGGCGACTCTGAAATAAAGAAATAAATCCCGTTTCGACTGTCCTTTAATTGGAAAAAACTCCTGTACCCTCGCGAGGGCGGAAAAAGGAGGTGTGACAGCTCTGGCGACTCTGCTGGGGATAACGACCCAGAACCACTAGTTCAGGGTTCAAGAATTCGAGCTTAGAATAATTGTTATATTTGGCTTTATTATCTGATATATATTGCATGTTCTGACATAACATACTAAATGTTGTCTTTTACCGCTTTGATATTATCTGAACTGTATATAAACTGTGCCGAAACCCTTCTCTTCTTACCTCCGGGGAGAAGCTCGCTGGTCGAGGCTCCCTATTCTGTTAGTGTCAATACCTGAAATAAGAAAGAGGACGGATAAGTTACGAAGCCGGATGGCCTTTTGGTTCCCGGTAAGTTGCCCCCTCCTCGACTCGAGTTGTCCGCTCGGGTACACAGTCTAGAACATATACCCAGGTTATAAACCTAGTATAACGAAACCTCATGCCGGATCCCTAATAGGAACGATTATTTGCATCACGTTACATATGACTTAGGGGACTCAACACAGGGGTTGGGTCCGTCTAGGACTAGCAACCTGAAATGAAAAGACCATTCCGATGCATCCTACTTGCTCTGTACATATATTTGTTCCGAACTTGCATGTTGACCGGTTTCTGAATCTCGGGAATGTTGGAAAATTGAAAAAGAAAAAAAGAAAAAAAAAAGGGAAATAGAATATATCAGTTAGGGAGTTAATTGATTATTTTAGAAAAAAATCAATGACCAATTACTGGCGAAACTCTGCCGAAATTTTGAAAAAAAAAAGGAAAATATTTTATTTTGTTTTACTAAAAAATATATAAAAAAAAGTCTTTTATTATTTTTTTTCCGGAAAAATAGATTGTTTTATTGTTTGTTGAAAATGAAAAAAAAATCGTTATTTTGTCTTTTTCAAAAATAGAAAAGGAAAATAGATTGTCTTGCCAGGAAAAAAATAAAAATGAAAAAGAGTCATGTTTTAAAATAGTTCGGTTAATTTGACCGAACTACGCGGGTTTGATTCTCACCGGATGTGAGATACGTAGGCAACCCTCATCGGGTCCAACCCCCTTTTTGCTAAAAAAAAAAAAAGCCAAAAAACAAATAAATAATAAAAAAAAAACATGTCAAGATTTTTAATTTTGCCATAAATAAGTCGGGTGGTGTCCAACCTCCCCTTTTGCTAATAATAGCAAAATATATATGTCAAATTTCTAAGAAGTCGGGTGACGCTGTTTTATGAAGACATAGCTGAATGTTCCCGAAGAGGACGCCGGAAGGCTGACTTTGCATAAACAGCCACATTTGGGTCATATTTAAGATTTGGTCCAGTTGACCCACACAACCTTAAAAATCTTCGTCCCCGAGACGTTGAAAGGCTGTGTTTGCAATAGTGAGTTTCCTAATTTGAAAAACGATAAAAAAAGAGTCATAAATAAGTCAGGTGATGTTGTTATGTCATAAATAGCCAAATATTCCCAAACGGGGCACCGAAGGGCTGACTTTGCATAAACAACCACCTTTGGTCGTATTTTGATTTTTGACCTTCACAGCCTTAAAATTTTTGCCCCTGAGGCGCAGGAAGGCCGTGTCGCAATATCGGGTCTTTTATCTAAAAATATTAGAATTAAGAATTGAGTTCTTCATTTAAAATATAGGGTTAATTTTGAGTCGATAATATAGATAGTAGTTTTTGGAGTTAAATAAAAGTTTTCTTTTGCTTAAACGCTTTAATAAATGTGCAGGATGAGCACAATAATAAATGAGCCTTTTTCAATAATGACCAAAATCCCTTTTGAGCTGCAATTGTGGTGGAATGATTTGGGCAAAGAAGGGCAAGACGAAGTGAGAAAATATTTGAAAGACCTTCCGGATTTATTAGACATTCAGCCTCGGGGGATATCATCAGGGCATTGGTCGCCCATTGGGATTCGGCACATAATGTGTTTCATTTTTCAGACTTTGAACTCACCCCAACAATAGAAGAAATAGCGGGGTACATTGGAAGTGACCAAGCTCCATTGAGATTCAAATACTTGATTGCTCCTAGAGCCATTACCATACATCGATTCCTGGATTCCTTGAAAGTACCCCGGACAGTTCATCACCCAGATTTTGCAAAGGGTTTCTGCAGTTTCCGCTTCGTGTATGATAGATATGGACATGTGGGCGGGTTCAATAATCCAGACTTTAAGCTTTGCAGCAGAAATAGCCGACAAAAATGGGAGAAACACAGGCGAGTGGCATTTATGGTAGCTTTTTTGGGTCTCGTAATATTCCCAAGGAAAGATGGTAATATTGATTTGAAAATAGCAGGCGTCGTCAGTACTTTGCAAACCATGGGGAAAAGCACTTTAGCACCTATGATTGTGGCTGATATCTTCAGAGCTCTCACTGCGTGCAAAGCTGGGGGAAATTTTTTGAGGGATGTAACTTATTGTTGCAAATATGGATGATTGAGCATTTGTGCCCGCGCTCTCAGTTATTGAGTTATGGCTCGGCTGAGAAAACTTGTATAGGGGAATTTTGTACGAGAATCAAAGGGGTTGGTCTACCTGAAGGAGTCACAGCTTGGGCATTATTATTTCGGAACCTCGAGGCTAGCCAGATACAGTGGGTGCTTGGATGGTTGTCTGTCGAGGAAGTCATATATATGCCAGCAGCCCGACCGCATTTTTTGTTAATGGGACTCAAAAGCATACAACCTTATGCACCATATCGGGTTCTGAGGCAACTCGGTAGATATCAAGTAATACCGAGAGATGAAGATTTAAGTACCCAAGTGATCGAAATTAGTCCTGACGGTCGATTCCCCGAGGAAGAGGTTCGTCAAATTTGGAGTGAGTGTCAATATTTGATGGCAAACACTTGTGTGTCTGATAGGGTCAGAGGGGAAATTGCTCCAGGGTATCACGAATGGTTCAGAGGTGACGTGGCATATGGAAGACCGGCTAAAAGACCTCATCTCGAAGATTTCGCCAAGTCGTCCCAAGAGCAGTGGGATTGGTTAGCAAAGGAAGAAAGCTATCGGGTTGAGATTGGTAAATTAAAGCAACAAGTCGAGAGTCTGAAATTCGAGAGCAGTGTACAGGTTGCCGAGGATCAAGGTGAAATGAATAGACTAGCCAAAGAAAATGACGCTCTTAAAGCCCAAGTCCGACAGTTGAAGATAACCATCGATAAGCAACCGAGGAGCCGATCCGATGAACAATTGGTAAAAAGATTGGAAAGCGAAGTCAGAGAATGGCGGGATGAGCTAGGAAAAGCTGAAAATGTCATGGCAGAACTCAAAGCACAATGGGCGACAAGAACCGAAGAGCGTCGCCAATACTTGAATCAGTTGAAGAGGGACCATGAGAAAATTGTTGCCAATTTAAAGAGAAAAGTAGTTGCACTTGAAGGTAGAGCGGTTAGGCAGGCTAGAGACTTCGAAACTGAGAACGGAGATTGTTACAACTTGTTAGCCCAAATGGAGGCAGAAGTGCAACAGCTGCAAGACCAGCACTTGCAAGACTCCCGAGCTTTAAAGACGTGCAGCGATCAGATAAGACGCTTGCTCATAGAAAAGAAGCAAACAAAAGACAGGATTAGAGCCATTGCTCATGCTATTGTCAGGAGATGTCGGGTTTGTGAAGACATGACCCGTACTACTTTTATCTCAGCAGTGATGATCTATGTGAAGCGAACCATGAATGAGTTAGAGCAACTTGAAAGGGATTTGGATCCTAGACCCGCGGCGAGGCCGAACGACGCCCCGCGGATACCTAAGTTTGAAGCACTAGAATATGCATAGTCCGTGTCTTTGAGTGTCTACCATGTCGAGTCAGTCTTTTGTACGTCCGGATTGAGTATGTTTGCAGCTTAGAGTTTTTGTTTGCTTTCAGATTACGTTTGTTAGTTTCTTTCCAAAACAAAAGATGTCGAGTTTGTAAGAGTCTGTTTATTAATGAAAGTTGAGCATTTTATTTCCACCCATATTTTTACATTTATCTGCACGAACTACGCTTGGTCTGATTCGTGCGGGGTCACGATACGTAGGCAATCTCTATAAGATTCGACCGTAATTTAAAAAAAAAGAATATATGTTTGTCAGAGCAAAAATAAGCTGGGATGATGCATGAGGTCAGAGCAAAAGCATGTTAGAAATGATTAACGTGCAATTACAATATCTGTTAAGACTCTAACACTGACAAGTTTGTTGTTTTTCCAATATCAGTTAGTTGTTAGAGCGTACTGGCACCGTACCATTATCAAACAAGATCAAAAGGTCCTATACCAGAAAGCATGACTGGGTCAGACAACAGCGTTGAGTCAGAAAAAACGGCCAATCAGATGCTGAAGGAAGCCCTGGAGAAAATGGAAAAAATGAGGCTAGAAATGAATGAAATGCAGATAGCCTTAGCTAGAGCCCAGAAGGGGCAAGAACTATCCGTTACTCCTACCTTCCAACCAGTACACACGCCGGAATACCCCTCTCCCGGTCCTTCAACAAGTTTCCCAAGCCATCACTATTATCAGGGAAGAGAGGCTTATGATTCCCAAGCTCCACCTCCCACTCAAAACCCTCCTCCACCAAATGTTCCCGTCTTTGTGGCACCTCCCCCAGCTCCACTACATAGATCATCCAGTGAGCCGCTATTCCAAGCTCACGACACCCAATATTACCCTCCCGAACCCACTTTCAAAGCGCCTGAGCCATATACCTCCTCTCCCCATTTTGAAATCCCGGGAGAAGTTGAGAAACCAGTTAAGAATGCAGAACAAGAGGAGGTAATTCGTAAAGTCAAAAGCCTGGAGCAATCCTTCAGGAACATGCATGGTTTAGGAAACCAAGTTAGTGTCGCATACAAGATTTGTGCCCTTTTCCTGATGTACAGTTGCCTGCGGGGTTTAAAATGCCAAAGTTTGACTTATATGAGGGGCACGGTGACCCAGTAGCCCATCTGCGTGGTTTTTGTAGCAAAATGAGAGGGGCTGGGGGAAAAGATGAGTTGTTGATAGCATATTTCGGGCAAAGCCTGAGCGGGTCAGCGCTAGAATGGTACACGAGGCAAGACCCCGGCCGATGGTATACATGGGATGATTTGGCCCAGGCATTCATCGGCCATTTTCAATATAACCTCGAAATAGTCCCTGATCGTCTGTCATTGTTGAAACTAGAAAAGAAGCCTGGGGAAAGTTTTAGAGAGTTTGGTTTCCGCTGGAGGGAACAAGCTGCAAGGGTTGATCCTCCCATGCGGGAAAGTGAGATGGTAGATTACTTCTTGCAAACATTGGAACCTACCTATTTTGGTCATCTAGTGACATCTGTCGGGAAGTCGTTTAATGAAGTGGTAAAGATGGGAGCCATGATTGAAGAAGGATTGAAATCTAACAAGATCTTGAGCTACTCGGCTTTGAAAGCAACCACCCAGGCCATCCAAAGCGGTACTGGTGGTGTGCTGGGAAAGAAGAAGAAAGAAGAAGTTGCTGCAGTTGAAGCTAATGTTTGGTCCAGGCACAATAACCGTCCACTCTACTACAACCAACCCAGACCCCATCACCCAAACTATCAATATACCTCATATGGTCCACCGCAACACTATTATCCACCACCAGAACCACAATTTTCTATTCACCATGCCCAGACCTACACTCAACCCCCAGTGCACTCGCAATGGCGTACACCAAGTCCCCAAAATACACAGCCACACCCACAAAACACCTATCCACCTCCCAGGGCTAACAGACCAGGAACCAGCTTCCGCCCAAACCAAGCTTTTAGAAATGAGAAGGCCCCAAACAAAAAAACATTTACCCCGCTGGGAGAATCTTACACTTCTCTTTTCCACAGATTGAAACAGTTGGGGATGTTGACCCCAGTTGAATCCAAAGCACCAAATCCTCTTCCCAGAAACCTGGACCACTCTGTTAGCTGCGAGTATTGCTCAGGGATGCCGGGGCACGATACTGAAAAATGTTGGAAGTTGAAAAACGCAATCCAAGAGCTCATTGATAATCGTCGTATTGAGGTACAGGCTCCAGAGGCCCCGAACATCAATCAAAATCCGTTACCAGCACATTATGAGGCCAACATGATCGAACTGATACATAAGGGGGAAGAGCCTAAGAAACCTTCGCAGGTGGTTATGGTGATTCGTTCTACGGAAACCAAAGAAAAGATAGTGAGTGCAAGGCCAGTGGTTCAGTTAAAAGCAGTAGAAGACAAGCCAGTGCTAGTAATGGGAAAGGGATCGTTTGTGGCCGAGAAAAAGCAGGAGCCAGTCAAGATAGTGGTACCAAGGTCAGTATCCATGCCCGTGGTGGTCGTGAAGGGAGTCTATATAGAGCCGGTTGTCATAAAACCGGTAGTCCAGTTACCCATGGTTGATAGCAAAGCCGTACCCTGGAAATATGACAAAGTAGTGGTGACATACAAAGGAAAGGAAATTGAGGAAGAAAGTTGTGAAGCACAGGGACTGACCCGGTCAGGATGTTGTTTCGCCCCTGAAGAGTTGAGAAAAGCTAAGGGCGCAAAAGACAATCCAGTGCCAGTTAAAAAAGCTGTAACGGAAGAGGAAGCAGAAGAGTTTCTGAAAAAGATGAAAGGACAAGATTATTCCATTGTTGATCAACTGAGAAAAACACCGGCCCAAATCTCGTTATTGTCATTATTAATTCACTCTGATGAGCATTGCCGAGCTTTAATGAAGATATTGAATGAGGATCATGTACCTGACAAAATCTCAGTAAACCATTTAGAGACAATTGCCAACAAGATCTTTGAAGTGAACAGGATAGCATTTTCTGATGATGAATTGCCTATGGAAGGCACAGAACACAACAAGGCTCTCTATTTGACGGTCAAATGTGAAGGTTCAATGGTTACTCGGGCACTAATCGATAACAGGTCGAGCGCTAATATTTGCACGTTATCCACATTGAACAAGTTAAAGATTGATGAGGATAGAATCCGCAAAAATAGCATTTGTGTTCGAGGGTTCGATGGAGGGGGAACAAACACAGTAGGGGATATTGTACTCGAATTGACTATTGGCCCAGTCGAGTTCACGATGGAATTTCAGGTGTTGGATGCTGTAGTATCCTATAATCTTTTGTTGGGTCGACCGTGGATTAATGCGGCAAAAGCCGTGCCCTCCACACTGCACCAAATGATCAAATTCGAGTGGGACAGACAAGAAATTGTGTTACATGGGGAAGATCACACATGCGCCGTGAATGATGCCATTGTACCCTTTATAGAGACCGAAGATGATAAGGGGCCATGGGTGTATCAGATCCTCGACACGGTTCCGGTGAGCAAGTTGCTTGAGGGTAAAAGCATGCCATGTCCTAGGGTGTCAGCTACGACCGTCATGGTAGTGTCAGAAATGTTGAATAACAGGTTCGTGCCCGGGAAGGGTTTGGGGGTTGAACTGCAGGGCATTACTCAACCTGTGTCTTTGCCCAAAAATTTGGACACCTTCGGGTTAGGGTTCAAACCAACAGCGGCAGATATCAGAAAGGCCCGTAAATTGAAGAAGAAAGCTTGGGTGCTCCCTAAACCAATTCCTCGATTGTCCAGGTCCTTCGTCAGGCCGAATATCAAGAAACAGTCATTGGCAAAGATATCGGGTTCGTTAGTTGAGGCGGATGGGAATTTGGATAAGGTGTTTGAGAAAGTATTTGTTGAAGTAAACATGGTTAAGGCCGGGGAAGGGTCAAGTAGAGCAGACATACAGTACATCGGACCACGTGCTAACATCAGCAATTGGGAAGCTACTCCTCTTCCAGTTCGGAGGGAGTCGTGGTAGTGGGTTTTGTTTTCCTTTTTGTCACCTGGATTATTCCAGGGTTTGTAATCCAGTTGTTATGTTCCGTCCGTTTGGATGAGTTAAAACCTTGTTGTCTTTACGTTTAATGAAATGCAATTTTCTTCGTCCCTAATTCTCTTTCCATTTTCGTTTCTTTTCTTTGTACAGTTCTCTTTATGCTGATATCAATGACATGACATGCATGAGGAATCTTCGGCCCAGCTTTAAAAGCCAATCTAATTCAGAAGTAATAATACAAGAGGCCGAGTGTGATGATGGGATGAATTGTAATAATGATGAAGCTTATGAGGAAATTAGTAAAGAATTAAGCCACTTTGAAGAAAAACCCAAACCTAACCTAAATGACACAGAAGCAGTTAATCTAGGGGACCAAGATAACGTACGGGAAACTAAAATAAGTGTTCATTTGGATCCACAACTCAAGGAGGAGATAATTAAAGTATTGCATGAGTACAAAGACGTTTTTGCATGGTCATATGATGATATGCCGGGTCTAAGCACTGATTTGGTGGTTCATAAATTGCCCACTGATCCATCACTCCTCCCTGTCAAGCAGAAGTTGAGAAAGTTCAAAACAGACATAAGTGTGAAGATCAAAGAAGAGATCTCCAAGCAGTTTGAGGCAAGGGTCATTCAGGTTACACGGTACCCCACTTGGTTAGCCAATGTCGTGCCTGTGCCAAAGAAAGATGGCAAGACCAGGGTGTGCGTCGATTATCGAGACCTTAACAAAGCAAGCCCAAAAGATAATTTCCCACTGCCCAACATCCATATACTGATCGACAATTGTGCCAAACATGATATTGGCTCTTTTGTGGATTGTTATGCGGGTTATCATCAGATTCTAATGGATAAGGAAGATGCAGAAAAGACGGCATTCATCACGCCGTGGGGAACGTATTGTTATCGGGTCATGCTGTTTGGTTTGAAAAATGCTGGGGCAACTTATATGAGGGCCATGACAACTATCTTCCATGATATGATACATAAAGAAATTGAGGTATACGTGGATGATGTGATCGTTAAGTCTAGACAGCAATCTGACCATGCCAGAGATTTGAGAAAATTCTTTCAAAGGCTTCGCAGATACAATCTTAAGCTCAATCCTGCGAAATGTGCTTTCGGGGTGCCATCTGGGAAGTTGTTGGGATTTATAGTTAGCCGGAGGGGTATTGAATTAGACCCGTCAAAGATCAAAGCTATTCAGGAGTTGACACCTCCAAGAAACAAAACCGAGGTGATGAGTTTGTTGGGAAGACTGAACTATATCAGCAGGTTCATTGCTTAGCTCACGGCAACGTGTGAACCAATTTTCAAATTGTTAAAGAAAGATGCCGCGGTCAAATGGACTGATGAATGCCAGGAGGCTTTTGATAAGATAAAGAGGTATTTGTCAAACCCACCCGTGTTGGTCCCACCAAAACCAGGGAGACCTTTGATTCTATATCTGACAGTTATGGACAGTTCATTCGGCTGTGTACTGGGGCAGCATGATGTTACGGGCAGAAAGGAGCAGGCTATCTACTATCTCAGTAAGAAGTTCACATCTTACGAGGTCAAGTATACTCATCTGGAAAGGACATGTTGTGCCCTAACTTGGGTGGCACAGAAATTGAAACATTACTTGTCATCTTACACCACTTACCTTATATCTCGCTTGGACCCGTTGAAGTATATTTTCCAGAAACCCATGCCCACAGGAAGGCTTGCAAAGTGGCAGATCTTACTTACAGAGTTCGACATTGTCTATGTGACACGGACTGCCATGAAAGCACAGGCATTAGCCGATCACTTGGCTGAGAACCCCGTTGATGAAGATTATGAGCCTTTGAAAACTTATTTCCCTGATGAAGAGATAATGCACATTGAAGAATTAGAACAAGCTGAGAAGTCGGGATGGAAACTTTTCTTTGATGGGGCTGCAAATATGAAGGGTGTGGGAATAGGAGCAGTACTTATTTCAGAAACAGGTCAGCATTACCCTGTTACAGCTCGGCTTCGTTTCTACTGTACAAACAACATGGCAGAATATGAGGCGTGTATATTGGGATTGAGATTAGCTGTGGATATAGGTGTACAGGAAGTCTTGGTCATGGGTGACTCGGACTTACTGGTACACCAGATTCAAGGGGAATGGGAAACACGGGACTTGAAGCTTATACCGTATCGATAATGTCTGCATGAGCTTTGCCAGCGTTTTCAGGCCATAGAATTCAGACACATTCCAAGGATTCATAATGAGGTTGCTGACGCTTTGGCTACTTTGGCATCAATGTTGCACCATCCAGATAAGGCCTATGTTGATCCATTGCAGATTCAAGTCCGTGATCAACATGCTTACTGCAATATGATAGAAGAGGAAATCGATGGAGAGCCATGGTTCCATGATATCAAAGAGTACATCAAAGCGGGAGTGTATCCAACGCAGGCCACCGGTGATCAGAAAAGAACAATTCGACGGTTGGCAAGTGGGTTTTTCCTTAGTGGAGGAGTACTGTACAAAAGAACGCCAGAGCTCGGTTTGTTGAGATGTATAGATGCACGGCAGGCCACAACTATCATGACTGAGGTGCATTCCGGAGTTTGCGGACCGCATATGAGTGGGTATGTTCTAGCAAAGAAAATTCTTCGAGCAGGTTATTATTGGCTCACGATGGAGCGAGATTGTATAAGTTTTGTGCGTAAGTGTCATCAATGCCAAATACATGGAGATTTGATTCATGCTCCACCATCAGAATTACATACGATGTCCGCGCCATGGCCTTTTGTTGCATGGGGCATGGATGTTATTGGGCCAATTGATCCAGCAGCATCAAATGGGCACAGATTTATCTTGGTAGCTATAGATTATTTTACCAAATGGGTGGAAGCGAAGACATTCAAGTCTGTGACCAAGAAGGCTGTAGTTGACTTCGTGCATGCAAATATCATATGTCGGTTTGGGATCCCAAAGGTAATCATCACAGATAATGGGGCTAATCTTAATAGTCATTTGATGAAGGAGACATGTGAGCAGTTTAAGATTGCTCACAGGCACTCTACTCCGTACCGTCCCAAGGCAAATGGTGCGGTTGAAGCGGCCAATAAGAACATAAAGAAAATACTCCGGAAGATGGTTGAAGGATCTAGACAATGGCACGAGAAATTGCCTTTTGCATTGTTAGGATATCGCACCACCATGCGTACCTCGGTAGGGGCGACTCCTTACTCATTGGTATATGGTACCGAGGCGGTAATACCCGCAGAAGTGGAAATCCCATCTCTGCGAATCATTGCAGAGGCTGAAATCAATGATGATGAATGGGTGAAAAGCCGTCTTGAGCAGTTGAGTTTGATCGATGAGAAAAGATTGGCATCAGTGTGTCATGGCCAACTGTACCAACGAAGAATGGCAAGAGCATACAACAAAAAAGTACGTCCAAGGAAATTTGAAGTAGGGCAATTAGTACTGAGGCGGATCTTGCCTCATTGGTCTGAGGCAAAAGGAAAATTTGCCCCAAACTGGCAAGGACCATTTGTAGTAACCAGAGTGTTGTCTAATGGAGCATTGTATTTGACAGATGCGGAAGGAAAATGTGTAGAAATGACCATCAATTCCGATGCGGTCAAGAGATATTATGTATGATTTCTTTATTTTTCTAAATGTATCTGTTCGTATTTGGCATATCTTAAAGATTAAAATGATGAAGGCATTTTGTTCTGCTATCCAAACACTCATATCCCTTGTTATCCCCTTCGAGCCTTACTTATTTTTCATGCACCTCTTTCGGAATCATCGGCATTATCAGAGAACACAAGTGTCGAACATAAAGGGAAAAAAAGGAAAGAAAAGAAAAAAAAGAGAAAAGAAAAAAAAAGAAGAAAAGAAAAGAAGGAAAAATGAAAAAAAAGGAAAGAAGAGAAAACATAACAACGTAGTCTCTATGAAGTGAACTACGTTTGACTTGATCCCGAAAGGGTACGTAGGCAGCCTTACTCCAAGGTTCAGTCATACCAAATAAAAATCCAAAAATCCCCAAGCAAGAAACTGGGGCAGAAGTGGTGATTGTTATGAAAGTTGGATTCCGAAAGTTGTAATTTGAACCCATTGGAATTATTTTGAGCCTTTTATACCTTTCTTTCTAAATCAATCCAAAAGCCTACATTACGGACCGAAGAAAGACGTTATGATCAGTTTTGAGAAATGCCAAGATGAACAGGTAGGAATAACCCACGATAAGGGCAACACTCTGGTTCGAGCAAGAAGAACAAAAATAAATGAGAGAGTCTTATGGGTGAAAACCCTCACGGGCACCGTAAGGCGACGGGAGCTGAGAGAAAAATAAATGAGAGAGTCTTGTTGGTGAAAACCTTTACGGGCACCTCAAGGCGAAGGTGAGATAAGAAATGGAAAACTGAGAAAGGTATGTTGATAGAAACCGTTTCGCGGTACCGCAGGGAAACAAGGTTAAGGTCTAGATAAATCAAACAAGTGATGGAAGTTCTGGGCAATGAGGTACGGCAATTGAGAGTTGTTTGTTTGGACAGATTGGGCTGATTAATCCAAAATGCATGTCTTGACCATTGGTACTAGTTGTCTCGTTCAGATAAGTTTCTTTTCTTTCTCTTTTCAAACAGTCATCTGGTTTTGGATTCTTCTTATCCTTAACTCAAAAATCATTTCATTTTTCTTTTGAGGGTTTTTATCTAGCTGAGATGTTTCAGTGCCAGTTTTGTTCGATGCAAGCAGAAAGGACTTCAAAGTTCACTACCAGCTTCTAGAATTGTAAAGCACAACGTGGTCAGAGCATGTCAAAAACAACTTAATGTCAAGTGGAATACAGGGAATTAACGGAAGTTTCATCGGTGAAATGATTGGGAAATGTCGTGGGAAAGGCGAAAACTCAAATAAAAGGTCAGAAAAGTGAAATAACAGCAGGGGTGTAGAGCATTTAGGTCGCCAGAGGTTGGGAAATTTAAAAGTTGGTCAGAAAGTCAAGCAGTTCAGGGTCAGTGTGTGGAAATTAGTCAACACAAAGCAAGGCAGTGGAAGAATTTTTCAGCAAGAATGCCATCAACTAACCACTGTTTTAAACTGACGAAATTTTCTTTGATTAAGCAGGGGGAGAAAAATTAGTTGTTGAAGAGGAATTCTCCAGGAGGGAAAAACAAGCACTAATTAGGATAAATGCAAGTTGTCAGGAGTCCGCCTGGAGAACAGAGACGTATTTTTCAAGTTTGACGTCAGGAGTCCGCCTGGAGAACAGAGACGTATTTTTCAAGTTTGACGTCAGGAGTCCGCCTGGAGAACAGAGACGTATTTTTCAAGTTTGACGTCAGGAGTCCGCCTGAAGAACGAGACATACAGTTTAAATTTTAAAAGTCAGGAGTCCGCCTGAAGAACAGAGACATACAGTTTAAATTTTAAAAGTCAGGAGTCCGCCTGGAGAATAGAGACATTCATTTCAAATTTAGCAATCAGGAGTCCGCCTGGAGAACAGAGACGTACTTTTCAAGTTTGACGTCAGGAGTCCGCCTGAAGAACGGAGACATACAGCTTAAATTTTAAAAGTCAGGAGTCCGCCTGGAGAACAGAGACATACTTTTCAAGTTTGGTGTAAGGAGTCCGCCTGAAGAACAGAGACACATAGTTTAAATTTTAAAAGTCAGAAGTCTGCCTGGAGAATAGAGATATTACATTTCAGGAGTTGAAGTTGGGAGCCCGCCCATAGAACAGAGGCATACATTTCAGTCTTTTCATTTCAAGCATTGAAGTTGGGAGCCCGCCCAGATAATAGAGGCATATATTTCAGTCTTTACATTCCAAGCGTTGAAGTTGGGAGCCCGCCCAGATAGCAGAGGCATACATTCAGTCTTTTTATTTCAAGTGTTGAAGTTGGGAGCCCGCCCATAGAACAGAGGAATACATTTCAGTCTTTATATTTCAAGCGTTGAAGTTGGGAGCCCACCCAGATAACAGAGGCATACATTTCAGTCTTTTCATTTCAAGTGTTGAAGTTGGGAGCCCGCCCATATAACAGAGGAACACATTCAGCATTAATTTTCAAGTATTAAAGTTGGGAGCCCGCCCATCGAACAGAGGCATACATTTCAAGATCAAGTCACAGGACAATAAAACAGAGGGTTACAACAGGAATCCCCAGCAGAAAACAATAAAAATCCCCAGCATCAGGAAGCAGAAGGTTGCAATAAGAGGTCCCAGCAAAACCTCAAGTGCTTGTGTCGAAAGGAAGAAAAGCATCGGAAGAAAAACACCGGAAAAAATGCAAGCAGACAAGAAAGCAAGGCAACAAGAAAAATTGCAGTATAGCCTAGCTTCTTGTTTTCTTTTAAGCAAGGTGTAACAAGGAGATCGGTAAGCAGTAGTAATAGCATGCAACAACAGTAACAATGCAGTCCCACGGTAGTCCCAGCTACCAAAAACTTCCCAAACTACATTGACCTGATTCCTGTTTAGCCCAGGATATGTAGGAAACCTTTGAAGCAAAGGTTCGGTCAAATCTTTTTCAAAAATGCTTCACACGGAGTACTCGGATGGGCAAAAATCGCTCGCTTTATCTTTGCACGAAAACCCTACGTGTCTTCGGGCAAAGAGGGGCAGCTGTAAGCACGTGATTTTTGCCAAATATGAGAATTACTCCCCAAAAATTCAAAAATAAAATAATTTTCCTTGGTGTGCAATTTTGTGATATTTTGTGATATTTTGAATAATTATTTGTATTTGTCTGTGCATGTTTATTTGCTAAATTAATAAAAAATACAAAAATATATCGCATTTTGTATGTAGGATTTAATTCTATAATTTGTTAGTAATTAAGTTTGTTTACAAAAAAATAAAAATTTACAAAAATAGGCATCGTTTGCATTTTTAGCATTTAATGTCCAAATATACAATTTTATGCTTAATTATTACTTAATTGTGCGTTAATTGTTATTGGAAGTTAATTTGCACTTTTATAACTTAATTTAGTTCTTAATAATAATTTAAGTATTTTTATAATTTAGTTTTAGAGAAATAAAAAGAAGAAAAGAGAGCGAAAATATAAAGAAAGTCGGAATTGGGCCTCTTCTTCGATTTCAAGCCACAGGCCCAAAAAATGGCCCAATCTTCCCAAACGACCCAGTCCATTTCAAACCGGGTCAACCCGGTCCATAACCCAACACCCCCTATCTTGCATTTCAAAAACAAAACAAAACAAAACAAAACAAAACAAAAAAAAAGAAAAGGAAGAAAACCCTAAAAAATCCCTCTCTCTCATCCGCCCCCCCCCCCTTCTCTTTCTCTCTTTTCTTCTTCTTCTTCAAGCATCCAAACACCCCATCCATGGCTGCCCTTCCCCCACCTCTTCTCCTTCACATACACACACACAACCACGGCAACACAACACACACACACCCGCCGCCCGTGTTTCTTCTTCTTCTTCAAGATCGCGAGTGTTTCTTCTTCTTCAAGTTCACGTTGATCGTTGCTTCTTCTTCTTCCTCACTTCATGATGCTGCGTGACTGCTTCGTCCAGCATCTACTGCTGCTCACGTTTTGCATTGCTGCTGCCCCGTCCGGCATCGCTTTCACGGTTGTCTGCTACCTCTCTCCTTCAAGCTCTTCGTTTGTCCGTTCGTGATCGTCTTCGGCGTCAAATGATTTTGGTGCGATATTTGTTTCCGGGCAGATTTGTTTCCGTTCAAGTTCGTCATTGTTTCGATCCGGTTAGTGGGTTTTTGAGTTTCATTTTTTGCCCGTAATTTGTTTGATATTTTTCGGATCCAAAATCGATAAATGATTCAATTCTTGTTTTGTTTGTTCATCATTGAAATAATTTTTTTAGTTTGTTTATATGTTTGGTTGGTTTAATTTTCAGATTCAAATGAAAATTTAAAAAATTGATTTTCAGTTTATTTCATGTTAATTTAATTTTTGCAAAAAAAGGAATTGTTAGTTTAGGTTTAATATTGTTAGATTTAGTTTAAATCGCTTGAATCCGTTGTTTGTTTAATATAGATTTCATTCATGATCATGTATCTTTGTTATATTTTTTTTGTTGGATTTAATTAAGAAAGATTAATTGATTATTTGAAGATTAGTGATTTGAATATATTTATTTGTTTTGTTTAAGTTCAATTCGAAATTTGAATAAAGTTTGTTATTGTGGTTGAATCTTTTCATTCATGTTCATACTTTATTTGATTGATCTTGAATCCGAAATTTGTATAGTTTGATTTTCTTATTTCTTGTTTATCATTTGTGATTATTTCTTGAATTGGTCTCATAATCTTGTTTAAAGTTTAATATAAGAATTGTTTGTTGTAATGTTGTTAGAGTTGATTTTAAGTTCAATATTATTGAATTTAAGAATCTAAATATACTTGTTTGATTGTTGTTGTTTAAATCCGAAAAATAGGTTTGTTGTTGCTAAAAATATTGTTCAATCAAATTTTAGTTGTTCTTGATTGTTCAATTTGTGTTCATGTGATTTGTTGTTGAAATGTTGTTAAAATCATGTTCATGTGATATTGTTGTTATGATGTTCATCTGTGTTCATATTGTTGTTTGAACATTGTTAGAAATTGATCATATTGTCTATATTTTGGTTAAGTTTGATTAATTGATGTGTTATAGCTGATGGGTAGTTTGGTAAATTTGTAATACGTTCAGGGGTAGTTTGGTAATTTCAGTAAGGTCGGAAGGGGTAGTTTAGGAATTGTACATTTTGTAATTGTTTATTTGAAGCATGGGGGACAAAATGAAATGGGGTGGGTTGTGATATGATTATTTAATATAAAGGGGGACAAGATTTAATTTAAAGGGGAATCTTGCATTATTTTAAATGAAGCATGGGGGACAAAATGAAATGGGGTGGTGTGATATGTTTATTTAATGTAATGGGGATGAGTGGAAAGATAATGGGTTGGGTAGAGAAAAGTATGGATTTTAATTAATTGAAAGGTTTATGGGATGGGTTATATATGTGAGGTCTTGAAATCAAAAAATATAGACAGAGAGATAGAGAAAAAATACACAGATACGAGAGAGAGAAACAAATCTGAAAATAAGAGAGAGAAAAGGGCTGAACATTTAAGAGATAGAAAATTCCGAAAAATATTTAAGCTTTCAAAAAAATAAAAACTAAAAAAAAATATTCTGCTTTCTTTTGTTGTTTGAAATCAGAATTAATTGTTGTTTCATCAAAGCTGGAAGATTTTGTTTTTTTTGGATTACTACTCCACTGGTTTGTTACTGTTGCTGGGCTATTGTTGCTGTGTTGTACTGATTTTACTGCTGCTGCTGATACTCATATTCATTTTCTTTTGCTTCCAATATCAGGTACACAACTGAAAAGCTGGTTATTGTAATCCGAAATATGAAGCATGAATACATATGAAGAATGAAAATTTGAAGTTTTAATTTCGTTTTTTTTTCTTTGTTTCTTTTGTTGATTGTATTTAAGCTATTTCATGAATTACTAAATAATAGCTGGAATAAGAAAATAATATCATAAGTTAGTCTGTAATAAATCAGTTCGGCAAAACAGGTTAATTCACTAGCTATGAAGGCTTCAAGATTGTAGGTTGATCATGAACAAGTAGCTAAATTTAGTTAAAACATGAATTTAAATTAAACATCGTAAATTAGGCATTAAGGCATGACTTGAGCTTAAGCAAGATTAGAAGAACGTTTAAGTCTAATAAACTTTCTAATAAGCTTTAGTAATTATGGTTAAATCTAGTTTCAAATGATTGTGAATAATTAATCTCAATAATATTTTTTTAAAAAAATAACAATGCTGAGTTTTAATCTAGCTATATTTGTTTATTTTGAATATTAGTTGTTGAATTTTTATTTTATTTAAAATTTCGAAATTAAGAGTAAATTTTTTTTTATCAATATTTGTATTAACCAAGCAATTAGCATGTCATGTTTTCTTAAAATTATAAAAGCTAGTAATTAATTAGGATTTTTCTTTCTTTATTTTAGAGACTAATTTTTATAGAAAAAATGTAGTCGCTTTAAGATTTGTCCATTTAAAATAAATGAGATGAGCCTCGCTTAATGAAATGTATAGATTTCGGGGCCCTCAATAAATGTACAGTTAATTGCTTAGAATTAGGGAGGAGCCGTTTTAGCAAATTTCACGGCCCTACCCAAAATAATGACACGCTAGTCGCTCTAGACGCGTATTTAATAATGTTATTTCCTTAAATACGGGTGTGCATTTATGTAACCCAAATCTAAATCTCAACGGAGTCGAAATGTGTCGATAACCACGGGTGCAATTGATTGCGACGTGATTTGAAATACGTTTTCACAATGTTGCAATTTTTCGTAAAATACTAACAATAAATAAAAAGAATAATAAAAGCGGCTAAGGGATAAAATTTGCACATAAGTTTATAATACGTATTATATTAGATAATCAAGCCGAATATAACAGTTAAGCGACCGTGCTAGAACCACGGAACTCGGGAATGCCTAACACCTTCTCCCGGGTTAACAGAATTCCTTATCCGGATTTCTGGTGCGCAGACTGTAATACAAAGTCATTATTTTCCTCGATTCGGGATTAAAATAGGTGACTTGGGACACCCTAAATCTCCCAAGTGGCGACTCTGAAATAAAGAAATAAATCCCGTTTCGACTGTCCTTTAATTGGAAAAAACTCCTGTACCCTCGCGAGGGCGGAAAAAGGAGGTGTGACAACATGGTTCATCAACCCATTCTATTAGACATGGCTTGTAGACTCCCTAGGACAGAACTGCTCTGATACCACTTTTGTCACAACCCAAATCGATGGGCCGCGACGGGCACCCGGTACCTTACTTAACCGAGTACCAATGTAACATATCTTTCTTATTACATCATCATATACACGTGACATACGGGCCTAATAGACCAACATAATTATTTATAAACTCAAAACATAGGCAGACAAGGCCGTACAATCCTTCACGTACAAGACATATGTCTACAAGCCTCTAAGAATACATAATGTCATAAAGGTCGGGACAGAGTCCCGCCATACCAAACAATACACGCCTAACTCATACTAACCAAACGAGCAACTCCGAAGCAAATGGAGCGCACCAACATCTTCCGCTGAGCTGATAGCCTAGTTAGAGGGCTCTCGACCTATCTATCGGGACCTGCGGGCATGAAACGCAACATCCCCAGGCAAAAGGGATGTCAGTACGAATAATGTATCGAGTATGTAAGGCACATAAATAAATACATAAGAGACATGGAAGACATATAGAGTACATGACTCAACCTATAAGTATGAATAACTTTGTAGATCATAAATTACTTTTAGCGTCATGCGTGTGCGTATGAATGTCATGTCGTGCATAGGTACATGTTTCATAACATCATCAGCCTCTGAGGGCATTCCATTATACCATCCCGGCTACTGTGGGCAAAATCATCATTGTATACCAGCTGATCAGGTGGTGGTGCATATATAACGCCATAACCTTTCCCATATCCCATATACATATATTTACATATATACGCGTATATAACACCGTTTGAGTACATACATATATATGCGTATATAACGCCGTTTGAATCATATTTCAGCCACTGTGGACAACATCATAGTCATATACCAGCTGATCAGGTGGTGATGCATATATAATGTCGTAACCTTTCCCATATCCCATATACATATATTTACATATATATGCGTATATAATGTCATCTGGTCATGGGTCAGTGCACATGAATGCACTGCATAAAGTACGTCAATAAAATCATTCGGAATGTCATAAGACCATTTTGTCTCTGAGTAATATCATAACGTAAACTCTTTTCAACTTTCGTATTTTTCTGAAACCCATGAACAGATGATAAGACATTATAACACACAGAAATTCAAGATCACAGATATCTCTAATACTTCTATGAATAGAGTCATTCATGGAATTTGTGCATTTGCACGTTCCGTTCGTATCGTATGGATCATGCCAAAAGAAAGAAGGGATAGCCTTAACATACCTGAGCCAATTCTCTTAGAAATATTGCACCGTACTCCTTTATAAAATCTGGTTTGAATTATTGAAGATCCGCTCTGAAAGTTTGATACATGCACTTCTCGTTACATTATAGAGGCGTGCGTGAAGTATGAGTAAGACTGATTCCGAACGTCAAAAGGAGCCCCGCGCAAAATCATGTGTTGTACAAATATACAAACACTCTTCCTTTGCAAGATTTTCCCCACTCACTATATGAGTAGTTCTCCATCCTCTCCAATTTCTTAGCGCTGAAAATTTTAACAAACTTCAAAATATTCAAACAATGGCCACCATTACCAAGCTTAAAGTGGATGACCTCCGTAAGCAACTTTCAAGTCACGGTCTTGACACCACTGGAAACAAACCCATTTTTGGTTTGTACTTAATAACCCTCACTAATTCTTTTCTTTATATGTATTTTTCATAAGGGTGTTGTTTTACCCAAATTGTAGCTAAGGAAGTCATTTTTTTATCAATTTGAGTTGGCCCTACTTTGATGAGTAATGTCTCATAACCTACTAAATCTTTGACACCTTTCAATTATTATACAAGAGTCACAATGTTATATAAATGGGTTGCCACATTTTTTTGTCAAGCTTTATCCAAAATCACCATTTATTTAACCACTAATCTTATGATTAATTTGATAATCTTCCACTATCCAATAATTAACCAACTATCCACATAATTAAGGTTTATCTCAAATTACTTAAAATACTACTTGCTTTTAACATACCTTGTACACCTTACAATCATGGTCATGTAGTACCTTGTACGACACTAGTCCATAAATACGGGTATTATAGCTCGGGCCGTATTTTATCTCAAATGCCAAACTTTAACAAAATTCATTTTCTTAGACTTGCTCCCCCTTTCACCTTCATGAATTTACTAATCACTTGTGAAATAGCATAATCCTTATAATTCCCAAATAATCTTTTCCTTGGACTGATGCGAATTACCTTACGACAAATTCAACGTAAAATACAGCAGGGTGCAACATCGTCTTAACTTATTATTGCAAAGCGTAACATCACTGTAATGTAATACTACACAATGCAACACTGTCATAACTTATTACTGCGAGACATAATATTGACGTAATATTGCGGGGCGTAACATCAATGCACATGTATAAATGAGTGAAATGTATGAAAAATACATAAAAATCTCGATATTCCTTCCGGATAAACTTTTCCAACTGCGTATTATTCTGAGACCCATGAACAAAAGATAATAATAATTCTTATGGGGTTTAAGAATATAGACACCCATACTATTTCTATGAATAGAGTAATTTATAGAAACTGTGTATTTGCTCGTTTCTTCAGTATAATTTGGATCATGCCAAAAGAAAGAAGGGATAGCCTTAACATACCTGTTCTTGGAATTATTCGAATCAAATGAAGCTTCTGCTTCAGTGAAATATGTTGAACGAGATTTGCTTGAATTCTTTGAAATTTTTGGAACGCATTTGTTCTGCTTTTCACGTCTTGGTGCAGTTAGCTCCCAACGGTATTTGTTCTTATTATTGAAAAGAGATAAGACTTTGGATGCAAAGTTTGGAATTTGCTATTGTAAGTATTCTGTTCCTAGTGGCCAACATTTGGAATTGAATTTCCAAGAGCAAGAACAATGTTCTGTTCTTTAATTGCAAAGTCTTCAAATAATGGCCACTAGTCTTATTTGCTAAGACTCGCCTCTTAGTCATTTCATAATTAGCCATCTGGCCAAAAGTGACTATTTAGTCACTTTCAATTTCGTGGCTTCTTGCCACGTGGGGTGGGGGTGGGATGTTAATTTTTATCCACTTATTAGTTAACTGGGTAATGTTATATTATCCGGTAATTAATCAATTACCCGCATAATTTAAAACTTACCACAAATTACTTAAAATTCTATTTATTTTTTAAAATACTTCATATATACTTTATATAATATACTACCATGGTCATATGGTACCTTGCATGGTACTAGTTTATAATTATCGGGTATTATCGCTCGACCCGTATTTTATTCCAAATTGATCACTTTCAACGAAACTCGTTTTCTTTAATCCGTGTACCCCTTTATCCTTCATAACACTTATTTATCGCTTGTTATAAATAGCGTAAGTACGTTAACGTCAAGATGATCTCATCCCCGAGTCTACGTCGGTTAACTAAAAATGAAATTTTAACGTACGAAAATCACGAAATGTAACATCCTTCCCCCCTTAGAAACATTTGTCCTTGAATGTTTAACTCTCCGAGATTTATATAATCTTGGTAGAGTCGCCTTTGTAATAACACCACTACCAATTCTCCTCGTAGAAGCTTAATAACCCAACGCCACATACGACCAGAATTATGAATTATGACCATGGCCTCACACGACCAACGATAATAACCAACATAAGAATTTATACACGTACATTATGATTATGACGTCTCGGTCGGACCCTTCTCTGGAGGAGGAAATAGGTAGGGATATCTAGACTTCATGTTTTCCTCGGCCTCCTAAGTCATTTCTTCCACATTGTTATTTCTCCAAAGTACTTTTACGGAGGCTACCTCCTTATTCCACATCTTGCGGATTTGTCGGTCTAGAATGTTCATCGGAATTTCCTCGTATGACAATTCCTCTGTAATTTGTACACCATTCGTGGGCACAACTCGAGTAGGATCGCCAATGCACTTTCGTAACATAGATACGTGAAAAACTGGATGGACATACTCCAATTCCGAGGGCAATTTAAACTCATAAGCTACTCAACCCACTCTCTGAATGATCCTATAAGGCCCAATATACCGTGGGCTAAGTTTTCCTTTCTTGCCAAATTTCATCACACCCTTCATAGGCGACACTTTTAAGAATACCCAGTCATCAACCCCGAAATCTAAATCTCGACGTCGCACGTCAGAATATGACTTCTGATGACTCTGAGCTGTCAATAGTCGATCCTGAATAAGCTTTACTTTTTCTATGGTTTGCTGAACCAGGTCTGGCCCGTGTAATCCAGATTCTCCAACGTCGAACCACCCTATAGGCAACGTTGAACCACCTTATAGGCGACCGTATGGAGCTATCTGAATGCTGGAATGGTAGCTATTATTATATGCGAACTCAATAAGCGGTAGATGATCATCCCAGCTACCTTTGAAGTCTATTACACAAGCTCGTAACATATCCTCTAGTGTTTGAATAGTACGCTCAGCCTGTCCATTTGTCTGGGGATGAAATGTTGTACTAAGGCTTATTTGAGTCCCCAATCCCTTTTTGAAGGACCTCCAAAAGTTAGTTGTAAATTGAGCTCCTCTATCCGAGATAATAGATACAGGGACACCATGTAGTCGTACTATCTCCTTGATATAAAGCCTCGCATTATCTTCTGAGGAATATGTAGTTCTAACGGGCAGAAAATGGGCTGACTTTGTGAGCCTATCAACAATCACCCATATTGAATTGAATTTACGCTTAGTACGAGGTAAGCCTACGATGAAGTCCATATTGATTATTTCTCATTTCCAAGTCGGAATCTCCATAGCCTGCAATAATCCACCAGGTTTTTGATGCTCAATCTTAACCTGTTGAAGTTAGGGCACTGAGCAATAAATTCCTCTATATCATTTTTCATTCGATCCCACCAATATATTTCCCTGATGAACCTCATGGGCTATTCCCCTCTTTTCTGGCTGCAAATACGACAGGCTACCCATAAATCTATGGCTGAGAGCATCGACAACTACGTTCGTCTTCCCCGGATGGTATAAAATATCAACGTCATAGTCTTTAAGTAGTTCCAACCATCTCCTTTGACGAAGATTCAATTCCTTTTGCCTGAAGATGTACTGGAGGCTCTTATGATCCGTATAGATATCAACATGAATGCCATACAAGTAGTGCCTACATATCTTTAGTACATGAATCATCGCAGCTAACTCTAAATCATGGGTCGAGTAGATTTTATTGTGCTTTCTTAGTTGTCTAGAAGCATAAGCCAAAACCTTACCATGCTGCATCAGTACACAACCCAATCCAACGCCTGAAGCATTGCAATAGATAACATAAACATCGGTCCCTTCTGGGAGCATTAGAACCGGTGCTGAAGTTAACTTGTCCTTTAATGCCTGGAAACTCCGTTCACAAGCATCAGTCTATTGAAACTTTGCTCCCTTCTGAGTCAACTTTGTTAAAGGTGCTGAAAGGGAAGAAAATCCTTCCACAAATCTCCTATAATAACCTTCCAAACCAAGAAAGCTACGAACTTCCGTCGGTGTTGTGGGACTAGGACAAGTCTTTACTGCCTCAATCTTTTGTGTATCCACCCAGATGCCTTCACCCGAAATGATATGCCCAAGGAATGTTATAGAGTTCAACCAGAATTCACATTTAGAAAATTTTGCATACAACTTCCTTTCTTGTAGAACTCTGAGCACAATACGCAGATGACCAGCATGCTCATCCTCTGAACGAGAATATACCAATATATCATCAATAAATACAATTACAAACAGATCTAAGAAAGGCCTGAACACACGGTTCATCAAATCCATGAATACTGCTGGGGCATTGGTCAGACCGAAAGACATAACCCGAAACTCAAAGTGCCGATATCTTGTCCTTCATCCTTAACCCTTACCTGATGGTACTCGGACCTCAAGTCTATCTTTGAAAAGCACTTGGCACGTTGCAACTGATCAAATAAGTCATCAATCCTCGGGAGCAGTACTTGTTCTTGATCGTCACCTTATTCAGTTGCCTATAATCAATACACATTTGTAAGGAACAATCTTTCTTCCTTACAAACAACACAGGTGCTCCCCACAGTGACATACTAGGTTTGATAAAACCTTTTTCAAGCAAGTACTTTAGTTGTTCTTTTAACTCTTTCAGCTCTACGGGGGCCATTCTATAGGGAGGAGTAGATATTGGGTGAGTATCTGGTAGTAGGTCAATAGAAAACTCAATTTCTCGCTATGGAGGGAGACCCAGAAGTTCATTAGGGAAGATATTTGGAAACTCATTGACCACAGGGATGGACTGAATGGTTGGTGACTATACTTCCACATCCTGAATCCGAACTAAGTGATAAATACAGCCCTTTCTGATCATCTTCCTTGCCTTGAGATAGGAAATAAATCTACCTCTCGGCGATGTCGTGTTACCTTTCCACTCCAAAATAGGATCCCCTGGAAATTGAAATCAGACTATCTTTAATCTACATTCAACGTTGGCATGACAAGAAGCAAACCAATCCATACCCATTATAACATCAAATTCTACCATATCTAACTCGATTAAGTCTGCTATGGTAGGTCGACCATGAACTATTATTATACAACCCCTATATACCTGCTTAGCTATCACCGAGTCCCCAACAAGTGTAGACACCTCAAAAGGTTTAACCAATTCAGGTTTTATTTCAAACTTACTAGCAACCAACGGAGTAACAATAAGGTGGAACCTGGATCAATCAGTGCATATACATCGTAGGAGGAGACTGATAATATACCTGTAACAACATCAGGCGATGACTCTTGGTCCTATCGTCCTGCCAACGCATAAATGCAGTTCTGAGGGCTGCTCGAGCTAGATGCTCCGCCTCTGCCTCTACCACGACTCATTGGTACTTAGGGACCTTGCCCAAGGGGGCGTACTGATAATGACGATCCAGCTACAGATCCCACTGGCTAAGCTATGCTTGCATCACCTCTCATCGGACAATCCCTCATAATGTGACACGGATAACCACAAGTATAACAAATACCTAATCTCATACGGCACTACACGGTATGCTGCTTACCACATTGAGTACATTATGGAAAGAGTGGCTTCATCTGATTTGACTCACCCCTATACTGAGAACCTGAGGCCCTAAAATTCTGACCAGGCCCTGAATATGTTGAACGATCAAATCTCTTACTACCAAATGGAGGGGGTGCGCTAGCCGATGGCTGGTATAGATATCTCGAATACTGCTGCGTTTGACCACCTTGAAACTCACCAGAAGGACTCGAAGACCTTACTCTCTTATTCTGGGCCCTATCCTGCTCACGATCGGCCCTCTGTTTCTGTTACGCTCCTCTACACCCTGAGCGTATGCCTGAATACGAGAATCCATGTCTGGCTGAAGTGAAACCGACATACAATCGTTAAGTAAGTGAGGCTCTAATCCCATCACGAACCGGTGAACCCGATCCTCCATCTTAGATACAATAGTGGGAGCATACCTAGAAAATGAATCAAACTGAAGACCGTACTCCCGAACACTTATATTTCCCTGCCAAAGGGTCAAGAACCTATCAATTCTATCTCGCCTAAGCTCTGGTGGCAGATAATGACGAAGAAAAGATTCTGTAAACTCATGCCATACTACTGGAGGGGCATTCTCATCTCTGGACAATTCCCAAGACTCGTACCAATTAACTGCAACATCTCGGAGTCTATAGGAAGCTATCTCAACTGACTCAGTCATAGTGGTCTTTATTAACCGTAACGTCCTCTGCACTCTATCAATAAATACCTGAGGGTCCTCATTCGGGTCTGCTCTAGTGAATACCGGAGGGTCTAAATTAACAAAGTCATGAACTCTCGCACTCACGGACCTATCGGCATGACCAATACCTGCTTCCTAACGCCGAGCCTATGCGACTACTAATCGGGTCAATAACTGAACAACATCTCTCATCTCCTGACCTGGCGCATCCGGCTGAGGTGATAAATGTACAGGGGCGGGCGCTGGAGCTGGTGCCCTTCGGAGCTCTTCTAGAAAAGGCGGGGTATATGAAGTCTGAGATGGAACCTCACTATGAGATTGTCCCCAAGCCCTGGTAACTCGTGGCGCTCGACTAGTAGTCTCACTAGCCACGGACTTTCCCTTCTAGGAGGTCGTACTCTTTGGAGGCATTGCTGAAAATATAACATATCGTTAGGAACCTGAATTCTTGTATTGCACGATCTGAGATAAAAAGAGAGGATAACATCCTATATGCCATATAGCCTCCTGTTTATAAGTGTGGTGCACAACACACCCATAAACAAGACTCTACTAGATACGGTCTATAAACAACCCTAGGACAGAACTGCTCTGATACCACTTTTGTCACGACCCAAACCGATGGGCCGTGACGGGTGCCTGAGTCCTATCTGTCAAACACCCCTAAGCATGCGTCTAAGATATGAACTTGTATAACATTTGCTGCATTACGAAAATAACATACGTAAAGAAAACCTGCCATCAAGGCATATGTACGTATACGTGCAGAATACAATGGGCGAGCCGTCAAGGCTGCTATAGACAACTATACATCCAAACCTGAAAGTCGTCAAGGCCATATACAACCCAACTAGACATACTGTGTACAGACCTCTAATAGAAACATAACTGTACAAAGACGGGACTGGACCACGTCACATCCATATACGTATATATATACAAATGTATCATACCAAAATCAAAAGCAGCTCCGGATCAAATGGAGCACGCCAACTCTCGCTGATCAGGGATTCTAAGAAGGGGGACCGTTAGTTTGCCTACCTGCACCTGCGGGTATGAAATGAAGGTCCCGTGAAATAGGGCGTCAGTATGAAAAATGTACTGAGTATGTAAGGCATGAAAATAAGTACGTAAAAGACATAGATGAAACATGGAATACAGAAATACCTTTAAATCTGAATAACTCTGTAAATTTTGAAACGTTTATAATATCATGCACATACGTATAAATGGCATACCATGCATAGGTATGGGTGTACATAATATCATCAAGCCACTGAGAGCATCCCATCATATCATCTCGGCCACTGTGGGCAATATCACAACATATACCAGCTGATTAGGTGGTGGTATATATATAACGCCATAACCTCTTCCCATATTACATATACATATACATACATATGTACATGTATATAACACCGTTTGAATCATATTTCAGTCACTGTGGGCAACATCATCATTATATACCAACTGATCAGGTGGTGGTACGTATATAACACCGTAACCTTTTTCCATATCCCATGTCAATGCACATGTATAAATGAGTGAAATGCATGAAAAATACATAATAATCTCGATATTCCTTCAGGATAAACTTTTCCAACTGCGTATTATTCTGAAACCCATGAATAGAAGATAATAATAATTCTCGTGGGTAATAAAAAATATAGACACCCATACTATTTCTATGAATAGAGTAATTTATAGAAACTGTGTATTTGCTCGTTTCTTCAGTATAATTTGGATCATGCCAAAAGAAAGAAGGGATAGCCTTAACATACCTATTCCTGGAATTATTCGAATGAAATGAAGCTTCTGCTTCAGTGAAATATGTTGAACGAGATTTGCTTGAATTCTTTGAAATTTTTGGAACGAATCTGTTCTGCTTTTCACGTCTAGGTGTAGTTAGCTCCCAACGTTATTTGTTCTTATTGTTAAAAAGAGATAAAACTTTAGATGCAAAGTTTGGAATTTGCTATTGTAAGTATTCTGTTCCTAATGGCCAACGTTTGGAATTGAATTTCCAAGAGCAAGAACAATCTTCTGTTCTTTAATTGCAAAGTCTTCAAATAATGGCCACTAGTCTTATTTGCTAAGACTCAACTCTTAGTCATTTCATAATTAGCCATCTGGCCAAAAGTGACTACTTAGTCACTTTCAATTTCGTGGCTTCTTGCCACGTGGGGCGGGGGTGGGATGTTAATTTATATCCACTTATTAGTGAACTGGATAATGTTATGTTACCCGGTAATTAATCAATTACCCGCATAATTTAAAACTTACCATAAATTACTTAAAATTCTATTTATTTTTTAAAATACTTCTTATATACTTTATATATTATACTACCGTGGTCATATGGCACCTTGCATGGTAATAGTTCATAATTATCGGGTATTATTGCTCGACCCGTATTTTATTCCAAATTGACCACTTTCTACGAAACTCGTTTCCTTTAATCCGTGTACCCTTTTATCCTATATAACACTTGTTTATCACTTATTATAAATAGCGTATGTACATTAACGTCATGATGATCTCATCCCCGAGTCTACGTCGGTTAACTAGAAACGAAATTTTAACATACGAAAATCGCGAGATGTAATAATGATGAAGGGGTTAAACAGGGAAATTCCAATATATGCATAAAACGAACATTAGCAAGATAGCAACGTTCTGTACTCTCCGGCATCACACTATCCAATACAGATAAAATTAAGCAAACTGGGACTCATCCAGGAAACACACAAATTAAGCAAAACTGGGACTCCCCTAGAGGACACCTAAAACTCTCCAAAAAATTGGGACTCGCGACGGGTTAACATTTTGATGATAGCTCGAAAAAACACCCCTACGACCAAGGGTCATCGCCAAAAAAGAAGAATTCGACCTCGCTCGAATTATAATGGGTTAACATTTCAACGACAGCTCGAAATAACACCCATACGGCAAAGGGCCATCACCAAAAAAAGAAGAGTTCGACCTCGCTCGAATTATAATGGGTTAACATTTCGACGATAGCTCGAAATAACACCCCTACGGCCAAGGGCAATCGCCAAAAAAGAAGTGCTCAACCTTGCCCGAATTATAATGGGTTAACATTTTGACGACAACTCGAAATAACACCCCTACGGCCAAGGGCCATCGCCAAAAAAGAAGAGTTCGACCTCGCTCTAATTATAAT
Organism: Nicotiana tabacum; assembly: GCF_000715075.1. Taxonomy (NCBI): domain Eukaryota; kingdom Viridiplantae; phylum Streptophyta; class Magnoliopsida; order Solanales; family Solanaceae; genus Nicotiana; species Nicotiana tabacum. The sequence continues at coordinate 90,025,605 of NC_134087.1, forward strand.
GGGTTAACATTTCGATGACAGCTCGAAATAACACCACTACGGCCAAGGGCCATCGCCAAAAAAGAAGAGTTCGACCTCACTCAAATTATAATGGGTTAATATTTCGACGACAGCTCGAAATAACACATCTACAGCCAAGGGCCATCACCAAAAAAGAAGAGTTTGACCTCGCTCGAATTATAATGGTTAACATTTCGACGACAGCTCGAAATAACACCCCTACAGCCAAGGGCCATCGCCAAAAAAGAAGAGCTCGACCTCGCTCGAATTATAATGGGTTAACATTTCGACAACAGCTCGAAATAACACACCTACGGCCAAGGACCATCATCAAAAAAGAAGAGCTCGACCTCGCACGAATTATAATGGGTTAACATTTTGACCAGCTCGAAATAACACCCCTATGGCGAAGGGCCATCGCCAAAAAAGAAGAGTTCGACCTCGCTCAAATTATAATGGGTTAACATTTCGACGACAGCTTGAAATAACACCCATACGGCCAAGGGCCATCGCCAAAAAGAAGAATTTGACCTCATTCGAATCACAACGGGTTAAAATTTCGACGTCAGCTCAAAATAAGACCCCTACGACCAAGGGCCATCGCCAAAAAGAAGAGTTCAACCTCATTCGAATCGTAACAGATTAATATTTCGACGATAACTCTAAATAACATCTTTATAGCCAAAGGCCATCGCCGAATGAAAAGGGAAGACTGATCTTGTTCGAATTATAATGGGATAATATTTCGATACTAGCTCAAAACAACATCTCTACGGCAAAGAACCATCGCAAAAGGAAAAGTTCGAACTCATTCGAGCCCAATAATGCCTTTGCAGCTATTGGTCACCGTCGTGCTTTATTCCTTCTACTTATTAAAAAAATTGATTTCATTACAAACTCCAAGTTCGACCTCGCTCGGATGTGTATAAAATAAAAAAGAAGCGACTTTGTCCAAAACAACCATACGAAGTTCAAGTTCGATAGTTTGACCCCCCCCCCCCCACGAACGAGTCAAGTCAAGACTAACTTCATCCAAAACAACAAAATTATATAAACTCATTTGAGGCAAAGACGAATCTGCTTAAAGCAATAAGTCACCAAGTCGATTCTGCCCCAAATAGGCGAATCGAATGAGACTCCATTCGGACTCACGATGAAGTCCCACTTAGTCCGGTTAAGATTGGTTTCCCTGAAAAACCAGGAATCCACCATACGAAGATCCGAAAATTTACGCGAAATATATGTAAAGCAAAAGGGGGGATGCAAAGGATGTATAACGATGAAAACTCCTTTATTTAAACAGTTGCGCAAATGACCGCAGATTATACACGACTAAAACCGGTCCAGTACAAAATAAATAAAAAAAAGAAGGCAACAACACAAAAAATGATAAACAAGAAAAGACAACAAAGATAACAACTTTTTTACTGGGCGCCATCACCGCCGTCCTCATCATCGCCACCTCCAGGAAACTCCCCCTCAGCATAAACATCCCCAGCGGCCTCCATTGTCGCGGGATCATAAACATAGGTAACACAATCCTCTCGTGCCTTCACCCGAGCTCCTTCATAGGCGGCCTCAGAACATTGCCCGCTTCCCACAAACTCTTGTATATGTCCCGCTGGGCTTCGACATGAACCTAGAGTTCGTGCAAATGAAGAGGAATAACGGCGGAGGCAGTTTCAACTTGGGACAACAATTGCACCTTTTCGGCCTCAAGAACAGTGACTCGATCTCCTAAAGTTGAAGCTTCCCGGTTTATATCGCCAATACTCTCTTCGAGCCTTGCCTCCCTGAGCGTAGCCGTCGCCCTCTCAGACTCTTGCTCGGATTGAAGGACACGGATAGTGTCCTCTAAAGTTGCCTCCCTAGCCGAAGCCGAGCTCGGCTAATTTCCCCATCCACTCTGCACTCAAAGTCTCGACTCTGATGGTATTATGATCCAACTCGAACTGCAACAACAGCACCTTCGCCTGAAGATGCTCACACTCTGCGGTGACCTCTTTGCCCAATTCAAGCTTTTCGTCCTTTACACGAAGTTGCTCCTCGAGCTCGCTATTCTTGTGAATAGCCTGCATCAACTCCTGATCCCTCTTCTCCAGTTCCTCACCAAGGGATCGATCACCGGTGTTCGCCCTCAGCCTTTCATGTATCTCACGGCACTAGTTGCGGTTGTGCAGGTACTTTTCCAACATCATAAGAAAATTTTTGGCCTGAGTGTCAGTCCTGCGAGCACTTTCAATTTCCACCATGTACGTCTGAAAGACGAAAAGAGTTGGTAAAGGCCAAGGTTACCAAAGATAAAAGGAACACAAAAAGGGGAAAAACATACCCTCAGGCCCATAGCAGCCACTTCATGCATCAAATTGACGTCACGGACGTCCCGAAGAGCCTCACACTTGGTGGCAGAGAACAAAAGGTCAAACTGCAGCACCAATTCCTCCGTATCTCCCAGAAGGTTAATCTCTGATGGGATTTCAAGTAGACGGATCGGGCCTCCCACGTGTACCACTATACGAGTAAGGCCTTCCTCAAACATCCTAACATTGTCAGGATCAAGATCTGATTCAGATTCGTAGTCATCGACCATGACGCCCTTCCCCCTTTCTGCGGTCGAGGATGAAGCAGGACTAGGTCCGAAAGATGAAGGCCCACCCAAAGTGGTGATAGGGGTCTCCGGATCCTGACTCCCCATTGCAGCAGGCTGTTGATCAATGGTAGACGCCGAAGCCTCCACCGTCGGGTTGGTTACGATCACCGTCTCTACCGCCACGGATGGGTTAACATCACCTCCCACTTCAGACTCCGTCAAGGTGATGTTGCCCTCTGAACATACCCTGGCTGAAGGAGCCATTTTAGACTCCACTCATCGTCTCTTTGATGGCCCCTCCCCGTCTTCAGCATGGGAAGATTCTCCCGTCGAGTGGATAGTAAGAGTCGGAGCCCTAGATTGGGAAACAGTTTCCATGCACACGGCTACGGCCATTGATTCAACTTGAGAAGCCCTTGCCATAGGTCAGACAACAGACCTTGGTACGGGCCAAGTAGAAGACGTCGGCTGACGAAATGCAAGTGGAGGAGCCCTCGCCCTTTGCACTCTCCCTAAAAATGATAATAGTCGTATAAGCAACAGAGTCAAGTTACAAAGCGGAAAACAGAAGTTGCGGCAATACTACTTACCAGTAAGAGGCTTACGTCCATATTTCTCATAGAAGGACGACCATTTGCGAACTCCCGTCGTATGAGGAAGAATGGTTTTTACCCATTTACAGATATCGTCAACAGGCGCAGGGGGTAGTCTCGCGGCTGCAAAAGCAAAAAAAATTCAATACCGGCCAAAGAAGAGCGGTCGACTATCATTTCAACAAAAGATACAAAAACTTACGTGCGAAGTTCCATCTCTCAGGAAATCCTGCAGGATCTGCCACAAGGTGCTCGGTTCGTACATAAAAATAGTTTTCGTAGAAACGATGATTGGCTCTATCGTCCATATTCACTACCAGACTCTTCGCCCCTCGATGGCGCATATGGACCATCGTGCCCCGAATGAGTTGAGGGGCGAAAATGTTAAGCATGTGTCTCAGAGTGATCTCCCGACCAGCAAGCTCCGCGAACTTGAGTAGCATGAGGAACAGTTTATACAAGTACGGTGAAAGCTGAGCCAGACATACCTTGTAGAAATAGCAAAAATCTACCACCAAGGAAGGGAGAGGAAGTGTATACCCGACAATAAAGGGATATGCATAGAACGCACAATATCCTGGGTGATCGAAATGTATAATATCATCTCCCACCGCTGGCAACATCTCGACGTGGTGCGAAATCCCCCACCTAACCTTCAGCTCCGCAATTGCCGCCTCATTCATAACAGAGGAAACATGTTCCGGTTCCTCTCCGGCAGGGCTATTGAAATCGGTCCACGACTTCCCGGGACGAGGCAGTATTTTGGTCGCCATTGGAACTCCCTCATCCTCTACCACTTCTACTCCTCCGGGAGTAAGAGCATGCACCGGAACTGCGGCAAGATTATCAGCGCGGGAAGAAGTACCAACCATTTATCTCAATTGAATAGAATGAATAAACAAAGAGAATTAAGAGGGAAGACGGTGAGTCAACTTCTGGCCAACAAGAGAGAGTCGAAAATCAGAAGTATCGGAGAAGATGAAGATTCACGAAATTCTTTTGACAAATCAAGAAAGTGTGCCAGTAGATTGGTGTTTCCCCCTATTTATAGGGACATAAATGCCCTAAGCGGGAAACCCTAGAGTCGCCAATCAGCACTGATAAGGCATGAAACGGTTCAATCCCCAGGAAACGTGTGTCAGAATGGTAGTAATCACAAACGACGTTTCGAATCAACACAACGTTTCGACTCCGAACGGACGCAACGAAACAAAGGCATTGTTGAAGCATTGCGCCACCGCCTCGATCTAAAAATCCCGTTCAAGGTATGAACAGTCAGATTTCTCCTAGCCTTTGAATCTACAAAGTCCGCCCACAGAGCCCGCCAAGGGATGACCTCGACGAACTGAGGGACTAATTGTATGGGTCAAAATCTGACCACAGTGGTCGTCCAAGCTGGGACCTCGCCTAAGTGGAGAAATGGCGGGAAGCACCACGGCTAACCTCGGTCCAATCATCGATAGTGTATGTTAAGTAAAAACGGTATTCGAATAACGACGAAAAGACAGTCACGTGAGAGTACGTTGGTCAAAGAACACAGTAAAGTTCCAAGAACTATATATAGAAGGGGGATTCTAAGAAAAAGGGAGCGGGGCTTTTCCTCTCAACTCTTTCTCTTACAATTTCCTCTTTTGAAGGATGTAGACTGATATTTCTTTCTTCTTGCGAAAGAGGGGAATGTAACAAGAAATCGAGAATGTTCTTATTTTTTCATTCATTATCTCGCTATACATTTTTAGATCTGAAGTTGATTATGCTTGGCTAAAATTTTCCTTTTCTCATCATTAATTAATTTAATCAAAAGGTTCAATACTTTTTGGTCAAACAAATATATGTATAATTAATTTGGTTAGGAGCCTTGTTGAAAACCATAACGGTAGTTCTTCAATTATTACAGTAATAATTAATGTAAAATTATTATATAAATGAATTTATTCCTTGTAACTAAAAGTCATAATTATCAATTATGCTGGTATTTAAGTCCATGATGGAGTTGCGATTGTTTTAAAAGTTTAACAAAAATCTCAAATCTCTCGAATAAGTTTGGAAGTGCCACAAAATATTTCATCATATAAGGAAAAAAAAAATATCAATTAGCATTGAGCATTATTGTACAAGGAGAAATTTGTGTACAACAATAATACGACCAAATTTACTGGTTCTTTACATTTTTTAATGGAAAAGATTGTTTTTTATTTACATGTCATTGTTATACGGAAAGGAAAGATGGCGGCAGAGGACAGAGTAAATAAATGCTATCCAAAAATAGTGTATGTCTGTATATTTCTCTACAGTATCGTTCCAGTTTTTTACAGCACAGGTAAAGCCAAAATAGAGATACGCGTCTCACCTTTTAAATCTTTAAGCCGCTACCACTATCAGGATCTGCGTCGTACAATGTGCACAGGCGCTACAGACCAGTGTTCCTGCACACCGAAATTCAACCTTTAGGCGTATTTTTTGTATTTATTAAATTTTATATATAATATTGAAAGTAAGGAATTTGAAAAAATTTGAGTAAAATATTGAAATACTAATTTGCAATTTTATGTTTACCTATAAATTTTTAGTTTTATAAATCCCTTGTAAAATTTATACTCAAACACAATTCCTACTATTTCAGGGTGGAATGTCTTTTCTATTCTATGTCGGTCCAAATATTATCCTGACATGCGAAAAGTGAGCACTCTTGCGTGGCTGTTGCTTCTTTCATTTCAAGAAAATATTGTAAAAATTGCTCGGGGCACCTTATTTGGTCGTCCCACTTAACCTATACCTATTTTTTTAAAAAGTTTTAATTTGTACCTATTTTTTCTCCTTTCTCCTCAGTCCAACTTCAGTCCCCTTTCTCCTCGTCTTTCTCCTCCTTCGTTTTCTTCTTCTTCTTCTTCTTCTTCTTCTTCTTCTTCTTCTTCTTCTTCTTCTTCTTCTTCTTCTTCTTCTTCTTTCTTCGTTAATTGTTCTCTTTATTCTTAACATCTAGTTACCTTCTTTCGATGTTACAGGCTTTATTGACCGAATATAAGAGTCTGCCTTCCCTATTTCAGGACACAACTAATGCTATCCAAGAGTTGGCAATTGCACGTAATATGCTCCACCTTTTTTTATCTGATTTTATTTTACTTCTTTACTTAATTGCTTTATGATTGACTTTTGAAATATTGATAGGAAGTACATAGAGTAATATGAAAGTTTGTAAGATGAAACTGTGAGATAAATATAGATACTTACACATTTTTATGTGTAAGACAAGAGCAAATCAGAAAATCGATAACTGTGAGAAGACAAGACCTATATTCAATGAGGCCAGTTATCAGGTAGATTTAGTGCCATTTTCCTATCTGGTGGGTGTGGTTAGTGAGAAAATAATTGGACATCATTGTTTTGTGAAACTCTAAAAAGCTTTAGTGCCATTTTCTTATATAGTGTTGAAATTTTTACAAATGAACTAAATAAATTCAGTATTTTTTGCTGAAGTTTTTGAAAAAGTTTTATGACAAAATTAATGAATCCAGGACAAAAACACTTCAACTTATATAGTGCTGAAGTTTTTACAAATGAACTAAATAACTTTAGCATCTTCTGCTGAAGTTTTTGAAAAAAATTTATCCAGAACAAAAAACTTCAGCTTATTTAGTGCTGAAATTTTTACAAATGAACTAAATAACTTCAGCATCTTCTGCTGAAGTTTTTGAAAAAGCTTTATGACAAAACTAATGAATCCAGGACAAAAAAACTTCAGCTATTTTAGTGCTGAAGTTTTTACAAATGAACTAAATAACTTCAGCATCTTATCCAGAACAAAAAAACTTCAGCGTATTGCCTTTGCTACTTCAGGCCCGTCTACTAGAATGCTGAAGTTTTGCGTGATTATCTTTGCTACTTCAGTCCTGTATGCTGAAGTTATGCGAAAAAGTGGGTACGCTTTCAATTTTTTTTGCAAAACAGACACAAGTTAAAACGTGACTCAAAAAGCGGGTATAGATGCAAATCCCCCAAAAATATTGATTCTTTCATTTATTTATATGAATCTGAAGAAAAAGCTATCTTCACATTATATAACAGAAAGATATTAGAAATAAGAATATATAATTAAGAAATCAGAATATGCTGGGGTGCCGTTTCATAAAAAATTTATGACGAAGAAATATTATACAAAACGAAAAACATATTTTGATAAGTATATTATAGATTGTGAGTACTTTGAAAGTAAATAAGACTTCTTCGTAAAACAGGGTGAAACTACTTACTCTTAAAAAGAATATCTTGATGGAATATTTTTTATATAATACCTATCTAATTATTTATATAAACGCATTTTCATTGAAAAAGCTTTTATAAGGTTTCACAAACTTTTTCATTGGAAAGCACCGAATATTTGAAATAAGGAGATTAAAAAATAACCTACTCCAACTCTTTTAATTAGAGGAAAAAAGAAAAATTTGAGTGTCCAGTACTCTTACGTGTAAAGGTGACAAAAATCAGTTTTGCTTACGAGGATTCAAGTGGGGCACAATGCACACATCCGCAGACGGCAAAACGACAAATCCACAAATTCTATGACATTGCAAAGTACTGCAATCTCCAATTGAAATTTGACACACCATTTTATATTCACACCTTTGCCCCTTATTTTTCCATGACATTTTTTGTACGAGTAGCTTAATATTCAATTCTTTTGGATTTTTTTAGTGTCCATACTCAGTTAAGATCCGACAAATTTAAACTCAAGCAAAAAATCTCGTTTTGAGTAAGCCCCTTCATAGCAAAAGAGTACTAAAATAACTATCGAAACATTAGTTTGATAAATAAGTCATTACATTGATTTTAAATTTAAAGAATTTAATATACATATTAAATTCTCAAAAATGGTTCAAGTGTTTCATAACAATTAAATAGAACGTGTTGAAGTCCTATAAGGGTATTATATCTTTTAGTATGACGTTGTGGCGAAGGTGTTTTAATTTCAAATATATATATATATATATATATATATATATATATATATATATATATTGATCCACTACCCTTAGACTCAAAGCTTAGGCAATTGCATTGATTGATTTGGGGGAAAGGGGAGAACTTGACTTTTAGTGCACTGTCTGAGTTCGATTCGTACTCCAACATTTGCTCAAATTTATATTTCGATAATGATATCCCTGACACTTTTAAATTTTGGGTCCACCTATGCGTTGTGGTTGCATGAAGAGTTAAACAAACAACAACAAAAATAACAAACCCAGTAGTTTCCCACAAGTGGGGTCTGGGGAAGGTAAGATGTATGCAGCCTTACCCCTACCTCGGAAGGGCAGAGAGGTTGTTTTCAATAGACCCTCGGCTAGAGAGAGGCTGGAAAAGAAAAGGTAATTGCAACAAGTAGGAATAACAACAAGATAAAATAAGATCTAATCCAAGAATGCAGTTAAACTCTAGGTAGTAATAACAATCTATGAATAAAAAGATATCCTACTAACACTAATGCTAGCAAATTGAGTAAGACAAAGAGAAACGTTCGACTACCTATGAACCTTTTACCCTAATCTTTGACCTACACACCCTCATGTCTAGGTCCATGTCTCCAGTCAACTCCAGTTGTGCCATGTCCCGCCTAATAACCTCTCCCCAAGACTTCTTATGCCTACTTCTAGCTCTCCTACTACCCGCCGAGCTAGCCTTTCGCACTTTCTAACTGGGGCTTCTATACTTCTCCTCTTAAAATGCCCGAACCATCTTAATCTCACCTCCCGCATCTTATCCTCCACAAGACCCACTCTCACCTTTTTCCGAATAACTCCATTCCTAATCTTATCCAATCGGGTATGCCCACACATCCACCTTAATGTCACAACCCAAAAATCAAAAGTCGTGATGACACCTAACTCAACCCGTTAGGTAAGCTAACTAACATCAGAAACACAATACGACTGAGATAATGAGAAAATAAAGAATAGCTAACTAAACCTTTACAAGTTTATCAAGACCTGGTAGTACGAATCACAAGCTTCTAAGATTTGGAATTTCAAAACTGATACAAATAAATACACGTTCTACATAAACATATTAGCATTAATCTAAACTACCAAGGACAAGTGGTAGCTACATCCAATCGCAAAAACATCTTCTGAATCAGCACCCGGCGTCATCACCAACTCCGCTCCAAAATCTGCACGGAACGTGCAAAAGTGCGGTATCAGTACAACCGACCCCATGTACTGGTAAGTATTTTGTCTAACCTCGTCGAAGTAGTGACGAGACTTTTAGTTAAAAATATACTTGTTGTTATAACCTGTACAATATATTAACAGTAAAGCAGTTCAAAGTATAACGGATAAAAGTATCATATACAACTCGACGAGACAGTCAATAATTACTAAAAAGAACCACAGTAGAATATTTACAATCTTTCCTGGTATGAGATATATGTCTAAAATGTCAAAATACCAAATCACATGGAACGATAACACCCTTCGTGCTTTTATCTCATCCTCACTATGTATAAATAATTTATGTGACAATTCAATTAGCACGGCAACACCCTTTGTGCGTTCAACTCATCTTTCCAAATGATCGTATAACAGAGCCAACCATATCACATGAACACAATAATAGGAATTTTTAGGTAGGAAATACGCAAGTAACAACGGTGGGCAAGAATGCACATGTGGGTCACAGTAAAGGACTAAGCGGAAAGCACGTGAGTAATAACAACAAATGGAAAACAAGGAATATCAACTTCAATTAACTAGCATATTGGAGATCTAAGTACAAATATAACAATTAAGACGGAAACACATGATCTTTGCAAGTTAACAAGTAAGGGCATGAATGGCTGGCATGGTGGAAGGCTTAAACTAAAGTGCAACATAATAGATACAACATGAGTATAATTATAAAAGAAGGAAATAGGCACGATACTCGCAAGTTAAGCAAATAAAAGACATGGACAGTGCAACAACAATTGAGATAAAAGTCAAGTACAAGACAAAACGACAAGTCACACAAAATATGTAAATACAACAATACCAACTCAAGGTGAGGGAACAAACGTATACACGGGAATAATATATCACATCATAATGCATGTCCCTCATTCTCACCTGCACGGAAACACCTTTCGTGACATGACCTCACAATAACATACAAGCATAACAATATAAATGAAATGGCACGATATCACCCTTCGTGCTTTTACTATAAATGAAATGGCACGACATCACCCTTCGTGCTTTTACTCTCAAATGATATGGCACGACATCACCTTTCGTGCTTTTACTCTCAATATCATGGCACGACATCACCTTTCATGTTTTTACTCTCAATAATATGGCACGACATCACCTTTGTGCTTTTACTAATATGGCACGACATTATCCTTCGTGCTTTACACTCTCCTTCATATGATAATGTATAAATAATGGAACAACATGACCCTTCGTGCATAACACTCTTCCTTACCAAGCATATATATAACAATAACAAACAAGGCAGGAAGCATAACTGGCATCAAGAAGAGTGTTATACCGGATATTCCAGACAACTCCCAATCATAACCTTCCAAGTCAACAATGATTCAACAACCCTCACGAACCGCATTATTCAAATTCTTCCACAAATCTCACAAATGATCCACAACACAAGTATAGAGTCTAGCATCTCAGGAATATCGGTTGTAGTAATGTAATAATAATTCTGCATAGAGATGATCGAATTAGGCATATCAATGTATTCTTACAATTTTCATAAAGTTGATCAAGTTATAACAAACTAAGTCTTGATATCTATCATTTAATATTATGTCCTTAGTATCTAAGAGACAAGTAAGGCATTAAGCAGAATGTCACAAAATTCTACAAACACCAATATAACATAATCCACCCCCTGAGCATGATTAACCCTGGTACATATATATACGCTCGTCACCTCATATATGTATCACCCCCGCATGTAGAAAACAAATGACAAAAAGGAGGAAAAATTCCCTCAACAAAACTAGGCAAAACACTTACCTCGATTCGGCTAACTCAACACTCAACTTAGACCTTTTCCTCTACAAATTTGCCTCCACTCAACTCAATCTAGCCAATGACGACTTGAATACACCACACAATGCAAAAGAAAATAATTTCAATTAATAAAACTATGATTTTGATTCAATTTCTAAAAAGTCAACAAAAGTCAAACCACAGGCCCGCCCGGTCAATATCCGGGTCCAAAGGTAGGTCTTGACTACCCATAGCCCCATGAGTCCAAATATGTGTTTTGTTTTCAAAGCTGAGTTTTATTCGACTCTTAAATCTCAAATTTTCATTTTTCAAAACATGGACAAAATCCCCAAATTTTCCATAGATTTCTCATGAATTTGATGTTAAAACTTGTATAAAATCATGAAATATAATTGGAAGTTGATTAAAGATACTTATCCAATAATTTGGTATGAAATTCCCCTCTCAAAATCGCCTCACCTCGAAACTAGGGTTCAAAAATACGAAAATGAAGCAAAAACTCGGAATTCTCAGCACTTAACAGGTTGCAGATGTCGCATTTGCGACAGGGGGTTCGCATTTGCGAACCCCGTAATTGTGAAAAACTCATCGCAATTGCGAAGCTAAAGAATTTTTGATGAGGTCGCATTTGCGACAAAAACTTCGCAAATGCGAAGACTAGCCTTCGCAAATGCGGCTGGTTCATTGCAAATGCAAAAAGCTGCCCAGTCTCCGAGGCTTCGCAAATGCAAAATTTTCTTGGCAAATGCGATGGCCGCATTTGCGACCAACACATCGCAAATGCGAAGATACCAGAACCAAAAATCAAAAACTATGCAAGAACATTCCGAAACCAATCCAAAACTCACCCGAGCTCTCGGGACTCCAAACCAAATGTGCACACAAGTCTAAAAATACCACACAAACTCTCTCGCACACTCAAATAATCAAAATAACTTCTAAAACCATGAATCGAACGCCAAAACACATGAAAATCAAACTAAACTTTAAGAACTTTTAAAATCACAACCGAGCGTCTGTCGACGCCCCCTTTTTCTCTAACCGTAGGGTCAGAAATCGGGTATACGACATTGGGAAGGACAACTCTATTCCCTTTCGAGAATTAGGTTTTGGAATTTGAAGAGTCGCCACCTAATGATTATAGTGCATTAGGACACTTTTTTAGAAGAGTTTGAGTTGGAAAACCAGAGTTCGGGTAAGGGCTAGAAATTATCTCGAGGGGAAGGTGTTAGGCACCCCTCAAGATCCACTAGTGTGGTTCCCGGCCATGTTACAATTGTGACTTTACAAGTAAACAATCAAGGCTCAAATAAAGATTCGCATATAACATTGCAATAAGGTTGAAAAACTTTCGAAGGTAAGTAGAGAGGGCAGAATTTTTTAAAAAAAAGAGATATGAATAATTTTACAAGAAAAGATGAAAGCAAATAAAGGGAGGGGGGGAGTCCTAGGTTTATAATTAATATGGATCACTTCAATGCAATATCCAGCAATCACTTCTCGGAAGAGGGGTCGCACGTGATATTAGCGCACCGGTCATCATATCCATATTCTACCCTTCCCACCCGTTAAGGTATTAAAACGTGGAATGGTATCGTTACTTATTGCATGCTACTACCCGCCCCCAATCCTATCAGTCCCGGAGGCATTTAGGACTACTAATCCTAAAAGGAAAGGGATTTGGGGCCTTTGGAGAGTTTCAAAGGACAAAATACTAAGGTGTCAATCAAAACACATAATACAATAGAGGGGAGAGCAAATAAGCAAATACGGCTCAAGTAAACCTCCTTAAATCACATAAGCCACGGAGTTTAGCATGTCTTGCACGTACTGGTTTGGTCTTTAAAATTAAAGTGATAAACGAACTGGTTTAACTCATATTTTTAGACAGGAAGTCCGCATTAGGCTTACTCGAATGTAGTCGTCAAAGACTGAACCACTTTAGCTATGTGTTGGACAGAACTAACGATTTCGAAAAGTAGACTGATTATAAAGAGTTGTCAGTTTTTCAGAATGAAACGAGTTTCAGGAAAAGTGTGTTCTGTTTTGAAGAGGTCTAAAAGAAATGAAAGGAACTTCAAAAGGTAAGCAGACTAGTAAAAGAGATTTCATGAACTTATCAGAAAAAGAAAGTTTCAGAAAATGCCAGATTGTTTAGGAAATGTTTGTTAACTTACGAGGCTCAGAAAATCGCAGAATACTGCCAGTTTTACCAAAAGTATTTATTAATTAAACGGTTGGTGCTGTCTTGCACAAGAACGAGATAGTTCAAATTCGAAATTCATATAGGCATGCTTTCTATATGTCAACTGATTTTAACACTTTTCAAACGTTAACAACCTTACAAACATGATATCTATATGCTGGCTTATCATTAAACCTAACGGTTTGCCTAATGTCATTATAAATGCAGAAATGCAAATCCCTATAGGCATGGTATCTATATGCATAGTTGCAGAAATCAGAAAGTTAGATCCTATAAGCATGGTTTCTACTTGTGAGATTGCATAGATTAACAGTAAAAGTCCTATAGGCATGGTTTCTACCCTCTTGTGCATAAAAGTAAATCCCCTCCCCTTTTCACTAGATCCCCGAGTTTATACAAATTATTACAGACCAAACAATAAGACAAAAATAAAAATACATCAGAAATTACAACTACATCCGAGCAGCCTAATTCAGACTTAGTATCTAACAATATGAGATTGAGAAACTTCCGAGATCCAGATTTCCAAAGCCTTCTCTTATCTAGGGTGTTTCAGAGATCCAAGGAGTTTCGAGAACTCCAGGCAGTGCTTATACCCAAGATTTTAATTAGAAAGAGTTATAGTGCAGTGTGGAAGGGCCAACCCTCAGGTGTCCAAGTTCAGAGGGAGCTCATGGATCCCAAAGAAAGGCTCACAAGAGAGGGGCAGAACTTAAGTTCTAGGAGTGAGTGCAAGTGCAGTAGAGGGGGAAGGGAATCAGAGAGAGACAAGGCAAGGTAGTGGTCATGCCCAGCAATTGGGATGCTGGCACACCCCTGACCAGCCTGCTAGTCAAGCATTGAGAGTTAGGATCCATTGTGGATCAAGCCAAGGCTTGGACAGTAATTAGGATACTGTCAGGCCAAGATCTTATCTCAGCACATAGAAGGGAATAGGGGTAGAGGATGCATAACAGGAACAGAAGCAAAGAAAGGAGATATGAAGCACAAATTACAGCATATAAGCAATAAAGTAAACAATAAGTTTGAAGGTGTGAAGTAAACACATAGGAGGTGAGGCAGAATATTTAAACAAAGGACATACCGGTTTCAAAGAAAATAAGTAAGCAAAAGTAGCCTTGAGAGAACCAAGTTGTAAACAGCAGTTCCAAAAGATCTCAAGCAAAGCCGAACTTAAAATAGTATTGCAAGAAAGTGTTTTTGTTCGTGTGTATTTCAGTATGTGTCTGTGTGTTTCAGATTTCTGAGAATTGATTCATGATAGAAAGATGGAGGACTAGGTCCTTATATAGTTTTTTGAAAGCAAGTAAGGCAGGAAAAGAGTGCACAAACATAGAAACCAATCATTTAGTATCAATTAAGACAGCTATACTCCTTTAATTAAGGGGTCTAGGTCAAACGACTAATCAAGATGGAATAAGGAGGAAAAAAATCAATTTAGTAAGGCTTGATTAAGGTAAGGAAACCATATAGTGCACAAATAAGGTCAAGTACATAGTTGGTAATTAAGAAACGATGGAATAACGGTGTTCTTTATAAATTAAAAATAAGGTATCAGTTTGAAAATCAGTCAAAAGGATCCCGGATCCAATTGTAATCATAAAGAACCTCAGGTAAATAAGGTAAGAATAATTCAAAAGATGGTACAGAATCACATAAGAGATACACAAGACCAAGTATTTAAGGAAATCATCACAAGCCTAGGGTTCCAAAGTGAAACCCTAGTGCCATCTACTCGAAGGGAAACCCCCAAATTTTAGGGTTTCAAATAGAAACAGAGGTGAGAAATCATTCAAAGTCATTGAGAGAGGAAGACATACACAAACAGAAGCAAGAGAAACTACGAGTTTTAAGACAAAAGGTAGGCAAGAACATGCTGAGCAGGAATATCAACGAAACTTAGTAAAGTGAAAGAAAATCAAAGCATGAACTTAAACATACATAGCAAAGAGTGAGAAGCAATGACCTAAGTTAGCATGTGAACAAAGAACAGAAAAGAATCTTGCAAAATCAGTAAGGAAATAAGAGAACAATCTTGAACATAATAAGAAATAAACAGGCGAGCATAAACACACATAGGAGAGAGCAAAAGAGTCAGAAAACCTTTAAAGAAGTTTTTCCAGAAACCCTAAAATTGGATTCGAACAAATTTTGAAAAGAAAATTTGGGGAAAGCCCTAAAACATCTATTAAAGACCCAACACGTCACAGATCTAAGAGAGATAGACGAGTACAGAACCTTAGAAGGCTTAAAAATGGCAGAGAAGACCCTAGGATGAGAAGGTCTTGAGGAAAGTCGGATTTTTAGTCGGAGAGACTCATATTGCTTCGAACATGCCGGAAAATAGCCGGAGAGGCCATGGATCTTGCAGATCTGAGACAGATCTAAAGGAGACCTTGGAAGTCAGGCCTCCAATCTTCGAATAGCTTAAGTTAGTGGTGAGGGAGAGTGAGCACATGCCACCTATGGCATGGGCTGCCATGGATTCCGGTGGGAATGAGACGGAGATCGGTGGAATAGGGTTAGGGGGTTAGGGATTAAAAAAGGAAATGATAGGTTATGGCCGTTGATAAAAAATGATCAACGACCAGGATTTAAAAGAAAAACCGGACAGGTTTAGCAATTGGGTCAAGGGGTCGGGTAAAAAATGAAATTGGGTCGTTTAATTGGGTGGTATTGGGGTTTAATTTTGGGCTAAAATTGAAATGACAATGGCTATGTGTTAAATAACCAATTTCTCCATTTTTAAATTTAGATAGAATAGTTAAAATGATTTTAAAAACAAATTAAAAGAACTGAACTAATTAATAATATATAAACATTAATCTAAAAATATTGGGAATGATTTTATAATTGCGAAACGCTATTAATCATAATATAGGCTATAATTGCAATTTTATGCAATTTAGCTTAAAAATATTAAATAAATTTGTAAAAAATATGCAAAAATCACCTTAATTATATTTTGGTGTAAATATGAGGATGGAAATAAATTATTCACCAACATGATAATTTTGGAAATAATTATTGGATTTTGTACTGTTAAAATAGACAATAAATTGGTTTAAAATCATTAAAAAATACCAAAACTCTTGGGTGTGCTGATATATGCACATGTATGCTATTTTGGAAGTATTTTGGGTACAAAAATACCTAGGGAAAAATTGGGTATCAACAGCTGCCCCTCTTTACCCGAGGAGGATGAAAGAGTTGTCGGGTAAAGATAAGATGACCAATTTTGACCGGAAGTGGCGATTTGAAAGGCGTTTTGACCGAGCTCTGGTTTCTGAAAATCGATAGGCTGCGGGAACTGGAACGGGATCGCTCCTACTGAGATGGCCATTGCCAGCCGGTGTACCTACAAGTAAGCAATACGAGCGTATATCGTGCGTAAATTTAAACGTGATGCAAGTTCCCATCGGACCATGAATGTTGTCTTTGGATGGTTAGGATGACGTCCCGGGCTATGAAGAGCGTAAATAAAAATTCGCAGGCCATGAAATGATGTTCTCGGGCCATGTAGATGATGCCTCTGAACTATGATGCCTTTGAATAATGATGTGCAAAAGATAAAATGGGGTCCTCAGGCCATGGCATGGCGTTCTCGGGCTATGCAAATGGTGCCTCCGAACAATGACGCCTTTGGACAATTTGGCGATCTTTCAGCCCATGAAATGAAGAAGGTGGCGATCTTTCAGCCCATGAAATGTAGGATTTGGCGATATTTCAGCCGATGCAAGACGTAAATAAAAGGCGGCGATATTTCAGCCATGCGAGAGAGATAAGGTGGCGATCTTTCAGCTGATGCAAGAAAATAAAGTGGCGATATTTCAGCCATGCAGGATGGAGACAGAGCTTAGTCTCGGAAGGCAGAAAGGTAGCCTTATGCAAAATGCAGAGAAATGCAGGATGGAGACAATGCTTAGTCTCGGAAGGCAGCAAAGTAGCCTTATGCAAAAATTCAGATGGAGGTAGAGCTTAACCTCGAAAGGCAGAAATGTAGCCTTATGCAAAATGCAGATAGAGATAGAGCTTAGTCTCGAAAGGCAGAAAAGTAGCCTTATGCAGATGATGATGGAGGTAGAGCTTAACTTCGGAAGGCAGAAAAGTAGCCTTATACAGATGTAGAGAAATGCAGGATAGAGATAATGCTTAGTCTCGGAAGGCAGAAAGGTAGCCTTATGCAATGCAGAGAAATGCAGGATGGAGACAATGCTTAGTCTCGGAAGGCAGAAAGGTAGCCTTAAGCAATGCAAAGATATGTAGATGGAGGTAGAGCTTAACCTCGGAAGGCAGAAAAGTAGCCTTATGCAATGCATAGATATGAAGATGGAGACAGAGCTTAGTAGCCTTATGCAATGCAAATATATGCAGATGGAGGTAGAGCTTAACCTCGGAAGACAGAAAAGTAGCCTTATGCAAAATGCAGAGAAATACAGGATGGAGACAATGCTTAGTCTCAAAAGGCAGAAAGGTAGCCTTATGCAATGCAAAGATATGCAGATGGAGGTAGAGCTTAACCTAGGAAGGCAGAAAGGTAGCCTTATGCAATGCAGGAATGAAAAAGGAAGTAAGATCTCTTAGTTGATAGCCGATTACGACAATATGACTGCTGGGGAGATTGTGTACGGATAGCAATTGCGGGCACGTGATGGTTCTGAGAAGTTGCGTTTTTGGGAAAGTGTGATTGCATAAATATATTTAATGATATTGCGAATTGAGTGCCTGCATCCAAAGAAAAATCATGAGTTCTGTAAGGGGAAAAGGTTAGTTCATCTTCCCCGGGCTCTTGATGTTGTGTGTCATTGGGGTAGCGTCGCTAAACAACATCAATTCGGATAATAGTTATGCATGATTTAGTAAATATAACGTAAGTATATAATTGAAAATAGTTTTCTTTAGATGAACCAACGACTGCGACGTGGTTCCAGACATTGTAACCTCTTTTGTTCCGGAATTTTGAGGATCCTCCTCAAAATTCTTCCCCAGTTTGTTGAGCGTACATTTCTGATGGCTGTGCTGAATGACTAATAGCAGTCCTCCTCAAAATTCTTCCCCTGTTCCAATAGCGGGGAAAAATGGAATTTTTATTAAATTGTGACCAAACCCATAGGGCTGCCTACGTATCCCCTCTTAAACGGGAATCAGGTCAGGCGTAGTTCAAATTACATCATAAAGGGAATCATAAGTGGTTACACATAATATTGTTTTACTGCATCTGAATTGATCAGCTTTGGCTAGACTTCTCTGTCCATTTCTGCAAGAATAAGGGCTCTTCCAGTTAGAACCCGGTGAACCATGTACGGACCCTGCCAATTGGGAGAGAACTTCCCCTTGGCTTCATCTTGATGTGGGAATATTTTCTTCAACACCAGCTGCCCCGGTGTAAACTTCCTTGGTTTAGCTCTTTTGTTGAAGGATCTGGACATTCTGTTCTGATACAACTGACCGTGGCAAACCGCAGTCATCCTTTTCCCATCTATAAGGGCTAACTGCTCGTAGCGACCTTTTACCCATTCTGCATCGTCCAACTCTACTTCTTGTATGATCCTTAAGGATGGAATTTCTACCTTGGCGGGGATGACCGCCACTATACCATAAACCAGCATGTAGGGAGTTGCTCTGATCGATGTGCGGACTGTGGTACGGTATCCCAATAAGGCGAATGATAATTTATCATGCCATTGTTTGTGCCTTTCGACCATCTTCCTTAGTATCTTCTTGATATTCTTGTTGGCGGCCTCCATAGCTCCATTCATCTGAGGCCTGTAGGCTGTAGAGTTCTTGTGTTTGATCTTGAAAGTTTCACACATTGCTTTCATCAAGTTGCTGTTGAGATTGGAACCGTTATCAGTGATGATTGATTCTGGAATTCCGAACCGACAAACAATGCGGTCGTGGACGAAATCTGCCACAACCTTCTTAGTGACCACCTTGTATGATGCCGCTTCGACCCATTTGGTAAAATAATCGATTGCTACTAAGATGAACCTGTGCCCATTTGATGCGGCAGGCTCGATATGTCCGATAACATCCATTCCCCAGGCGGCGAATGGCCATGGTGAGCTTGTTGCAGTAAGCTCATTTGGAGACACCTTTATCATATCTGCATGTATCTGACAGCGATGGCATTTGCGAACATACCGGATACAGTCTGTTTCCATAGTCATCCAAAAATACCCTGCTCGGAGTATCTTCTTTGCTAAGACAAAACCATTCATGTGCGGCCCGCAGGTCCCTGCATGCACTTCGTCCTATAGCTTGGATGCTTCTTTTGCTTCGACACACCTTAGTAAACCCAAATCGGGAGTCCTCCTATACAGGATTCCTCCACTATGAAATAAGTTGCTGGATAACCTACGAAGTGTGCGCTTCTAAGTAGTGTTGGCAAGTTCTGGGTATTCCCCTGTTGTCAAATACTCCTTGATGTCATGGAACCATGGTTTTCCATCTGCTTCTTCCTCAATGTGGGCGCAATAAGCCGTCTGATCATGAATCTTTACTGGAATGGGATCAATGAAATTTGTATCTGGATGCTGGATCATGGACGATAAGGTAGCTAATGCATCAGCAAACTCGTTCTAGACTCTGGGGACGTGCTGAAACTCTGTCTTTGTCAACCTTTTCCTCAACTCCTGTATGTGATGCAAGTAGGGAAGTATCTTAGAGTTCTTGGTTTCCCACTCTTCTCGAACCTGATGTATGAGCAAGTCTGAATCCTCGATCACTAGCAACTCCTGAACGTTCATGTCAATGGCCATTTTGAGCCCCAAGATGCAAGCTTCATATTCGGCCATATTGTTGGTGCAAAGGAACCTGAGCTTGGCGGATACCGGGTAGTGCTGGCCGGTTTCTGATACTAAGACTGCTCCTATGCCAACTCCTTTGAAATTTGCAGCTCCGTCGAAAAACAACCTCCAACCATCATAGGATTCTGCAATATCTTCTCCTATAAAAGATACCTCTTCATTGGGAAAATACGTTTTTAGGGGCTCGTATTCTCCGTCCACTGGATTCTCGGTGAGATGGTCTGCCAAGGCTTGCCCTTTGATTGCTTTCTGGGTCACGTAAACAATGTCGAATTCACTTAGCAGGATCTGCCACTTGGCGAGCTTTCTAGTGGGCATGGGCTTTTGGAAGATATACTTTAGAGGGTCCATTCTAGATATGAGATAAGTAGTGTAAGCACAGAAGTAATGCCTCAACTTCTGCGCGACCCAAGTCAGAGCACAACAAGTGCATTCTAAAAGAGAATACCGGGCCTCGTACGGTGTGAACTTCTTACTGAGATAGTAGATGGCTTTCTCCTTTCTCCTTGTTTCATCATGTTGTCCCAGAACACAACCGAATGCTCTATCCAATACCGCAAGGTAAAGCAATAGGGGTCTTCCTGGCTCAGGCGGAACCAAGACCGGTGGTGTTGACAGGTATTCCTTAATTCTGTCAAAAGCTTTCTGACAATCATCAGTACATTTGGTGGCAGCGTCCTTCTTCAACATTTTGAAGATAGGTTCACAAATGACCGTGGATTGAGCTATGAACCGGTTGATATAGTTGAGTCTTCCATGGAAACTCATCACGTCCTTCTTGTTCTTTGGCGGCGGCAATTCTTGGATAGCTTTGACCTTTGATGGATCCAATTCTATTCCTCGACGACTCACAATGAAACCCAATAATTTTCCAGCAGGAACCCCGAATTCACACTTGGCAGGATTCAGTTTCAGATTGTACCTCCTCAGTCTGTTGAAGAACTTTCTTAGGTCTTCCATGTGATCCCTGGATTTCTTGGATTTGATGATGACGTCATCCACATATACCTCAATCTCTTTGTGTATCATGTCATGAAAGATGGTAGTCATGGCTCTCATGCGGGTGGCACCAGCGTTCTTCAAACCGAATGGCATCATTTTGTAACAGTACATTCCCCATGGCGTGATAAAAGCCGTTTTCTCTGCATCTTCCTCATCCATCCATATCTGATGATACCCAGCAAAACAATCAACATAAGACTACAACTCATGCTTGGCACAATTGTCGATAAGAATGTGTATGTTAGGCAAGGGGAAGTCGTCTTTGGGACTGGCCCGATTAAGATCCCGGTAGTCAACACAAACTCTAACTTTCCCATCCTTTTTTGGCACTGGCACGATGTTGGCTAACCATGTCGGATACTCTACTACCCTGAGAACCTTGGCTTTGACTTGCTTGGTAACCTCTTCTTTGATTTTCAAACTCATGTCGGGTTTGAATTTCCTGAGCTTCTGCTTTACCGGCGGACATGTTGGATCTGTTGGCAATTTGTGAGCTACAATGGATGTACTGAGACCAGTCATATCATCATACGACTAGGCAAATATGTCTTCATACTCCTTTAGGAATTCCGTGTACTCTTTCTTTTCTGATGGTGACAGGTGAACAATGATGCGTGTTTCTTTGACATTCTCTGTATCTCCCAAATTAATGACCTAAGTTTCGTCCAAGTTAGACTTAGGCCTATTTTCAAAGTTCTCAACCCCTCTGACGACCTCTTCTGGTATATCATCCTCTTCTGAATCCGTAACCATTTGTTGCATTGTCTCGTTGCAAGTCACAATCATTGGTTCATCGTCAAGGCAAGTAATAGTAATGTTGTGTAAAATAAAGTGAATGATAGAAAAAATAATAAGAGCGAGATATATAATAAACTGAAATGCTTCGATTGAATTCATAATTGTTTTGAATATCCGAGCTCTTTTCAAAATTAAAGACAATGCGGAAATAAAATCAGCTAGTAAAAAGTAAAATGTGATGCATGGTGATTTTGTTTAGCCTTGCTACCCCGAAGCTTTTCGGGCCCTGGTGGTTCTGATTGACCAATTGCTGAGGCGCTCTCCTCAGTTCACAACTTGTATAGAAGGGCCTTCCTCCCCTTCCTCCTCAAAAATAACACAGCAGTCCATATCATCGTCTTCCAAAAACAGATTCTTCATGGCTGTCAAGGCTTTATCTTCCTCTGATCCATATATGATGTCTGCTAGTGGGAAGGTCTGCTCCAGGTGAGGTATCGGATGCTCCAGTGGGTAGTAGGGACCGCGCCATGGTGGCGACCAGTGATTGAACTCCTCCCAAGTGTACTCATACCCCAAACCAAATGTAGTGTCATGTTTCTTCAGCTTGATGGGTTTGGCGATTCCCTGGAGGTTTTTGCCGAGTCCCTTTCCAGGTTCGTATCAACACCAATTCAGGATACTTTCAATCTTGTTATCCCACCATTTATCTTTGTCTACAGCGTTGACTCTTTCAATGTGGTGGTATGTTTCTCCGCCTATTCTCCTTCTGCCTCCAATCATCGGGATGGTCTGGCAACTATATATGGGGTTGCTACCATCGCCATGAATAATCACCTCTTGGTGATTCCATTCGAACTTCACTGCCTGATACAGGGTCGATGCTACAGCTCCAACAACATGGATCCATGGTCGTCCCAACAGCAAATTTGAGTGGAACGATGCTATGTCTGACATTGCTACAGGAATAGGTACCCTCGGTGGTAACACAACAACTTCAAAGGGTATAGGTGCTTTTGGAGCCCCAAACTCAACCTCAATTGGCCCGGCCACCTTCGCAGAAGAAGGTGCTTCAAATTTGAGAGGTATAGACATGTTTACTTCATTGCCCCTAGAGGGCTGGTTCTGCACAACAATCGGGTTAAGTGTTACTGCTAGTTTCTTTGGCTCATCATCCTCAGCAATCAGCCCTATCGACCCCTTGGGGTCCCAGTCATCTTCGATCTCGATCATGTGAATGTCTCCACCGTTGTTGTCAGGCAGAGGGTTGTTACGGACATTAGGAGTAGGCTCCTTTGCTACGATGACCTTATTGTCGATCAGGGTTTGAATCTTGTCCTTCAATGAGCGGCATTCATCAATGGTGTGACCTTTCATGCCGGAGTGGTACACGCAGGTCTTATTAGGGTTGACCCACTAGGAAGGATTTTCTGGAGTTATGGCAGGGATAGGGGAGACGTAACCAACAGCTTTAAGTTTCTCATACAGCTGGTCAATTGGCTCAGCGATGGCTGTATATTGTCTGGGAGGTTCTGCGGTCAAAATTTAGTCTGGGTCTTGGGAAATTTTGGCGAGTGGGAGGTGATTGGTAGTGAGAGGGTTGGGTATTATAAGCTTGGTAAACAGGTGCAGGTTGAGAGTATCTGGGTGAAGTGGGTTGATATGTGTGAGGTGGAGATGATTGGTAAACGAGTGGTGGATTTTGGTAAGAGGGTGCGGGTGCTTGGTAATTCGGGATAGGCTGATATGTAAGTGGAGGTGACGGGTAAGTGTGGTATTTTAGTGGTGATTTGGCTCCCTGTGCGACCATCACGGCATTGACATCCTTCTTCTTGGACGTGCCACCAGACTGTAAAGCCTTGTTGGTGGCCTGCAATGCTTAAAGATTAGTAATCATACCATTCTTAATGCCTTCCTCAATTCTTTCTCCCAGCTTGATGATATCGGAGAATTTCTGGCCCTCGGTCAGCATCAACCTCTCATAATATTGTGGGTCCTGAGCCCGGACGAAGAATCTGTTCATTTGTTCCTCTTCTAAGGCCGGCCTGACCTTAGCAGCCTCTGATCTCCAACGAGTAACATACTCGCGGAATGTCTCGGTAGGCTTCTTCTTCAGATTCTAGATGTAGAATACATCCGGTGCATTCTCTGTATTGAATCGGAACCTATCCATGAAATCCGATGCCATACCTACCCAGCTTGTCTATTTCTTGGGGCCCTGACTGATGTACCAGGATAAAGCATCCCCCTTCAAGCTTCTCATGAAGAGTTTCATACGGATTTTCTCATTCCTTCCGACTCCGACCAGCTTATCACAATATGTCCTCAAATGGACTCTGGGATCTCCCGTGCCATTGAACATTTCAAACTTGGGAGGTTTGTATCCCTCTGGAAGTTCAACATCTAGCTGAATGTAGAGGTCCTCATAATTCATCCCCTATATGACTTTGTTTCCTTCCATGCCCTGGACTCGGTTGGTCAACTTCTTGAGTTCTTCTGCCAAGTTTCTGATAAGAGAGTCCTTGTCATCAAACTCAGGTGCACTTGAGATTGGTTGAGCGTAGTGGGGTATGGTATCTACGTAGATGGGAGTGTTATGGAGGTGGTCGTTTGTGGTGTTCAGTGGTTCAGGAATGAGTAGTGGAGCATTGTTTGGAGTGTGGCATGTGTTGCAGTGTTGAACATGAGTGGGTTGCATCTATGGTTGTGGGGTGTTCTGTGGAGGTGCGGGATTTTGAGCATTTGGAAAGTTGACATCAGGAGCGGTGAGAGTGAATGATAAATTTGCCAAGTTCCGAACTTGATCCAGTTCTTCTTGGAACTTCAACAATTTCTGCTCAAGTTGGGTAGCAGTTTCCTTAGCAACCGGGGTACCCTGAGGAATCTCAATTCTTTTAATTTCCTTTCTGGCGCTTAAATCTCCCATTCTACCTTTGTTCTTGTTTCAGATAGGACTCGGAGGAGGAGGAGGTGGAGGGCCCTTGGATCTCGTACTGTATGATGATGGTGCCAGAATGCACGAACTAACCTTTGGGGAGGGGAATAAAAAATAAAGAAAAACAAAAAAAGTAACAAGTTAGTGCGGGTTATGAGAAGAAAATGTTGCAATATTTAAACACATTGTGCAAGAATATAAATCGCGTCCTAATTTGGATGCCTCGTTGTGCCCGAGGTAGGCCTAGTGGCAAATTAATTTGGAGAACTTATAATGTTAAATGCCTCATTTTATTGATAAAAATAAGACGAATCCAAAATGATGCTAAATAACAGAAAATAAAATGTCACTAGTGGCCATCGGCCTTATTACATCATTAAAAGCAAAATAAAAGACTCCTAACTACTTGGTCCCAGAAGGACCTTCCCCAGATTCGGTATCTTTATCCCCTCGAACAGCTTCACCAGCTCGCGCAGTCCTAGCAGCAGATAAGCTTGGGCCAAATGTCCGCATGCATTCCCTTCAGTGTTTCGACAATCTTCAATCCTCTTGAGGAACTTTCCTTCTAGCTCCACTAGACCCCGCTCCAAATACCCTAGTCGTTTGTTGGAGCTAACAGCCATATCCTTCCATCAGAGTCTTGGTTACCATAGCCAGTCTGGTGTGGGTCCTAGCCTTCTTCATAGGGGACACTATCATCCCCAGGAAACAAAACATGAATACGAAGATCCTTCTATGAATATGCCCCAGTGAGGTGAGGGCAAATTCATCTGAGTAGGTGCGATATGACTTGTTATGGTCATACCTCTCGTACAGATAGTCGAATGGGATGTAGGAGTCTTTCAAACAGGTCAAGTCTGGGTTCTTCTTCAGTCCCATCATCTTAAGGAAACCCCTACCCTTGTGATTCTCTGGCATAAGCAAACCCGGAGTCTCCTAAGGAATACCAGCTAAGCCTCCTATTTCTTCGAGCAAATGAGTCATTTCAAGGTCCCTGAAGCGGAACACGGACCTGTCACTATCCCAAAATAGAGTTTTAGCCTCTAGGATTTTGTTGTCAGGCTGGATTTCTAGTAGAGAAGGCAGATTCCCTAAGTATTTGCGGACGAGTGTCTGATTACTAGAGTGGAGATCTTCCTACCAATTTAGCAGCCTTGGATGAATGTTGGTTACCATGCCAAATCTGGGGACTTCGTGCCTCATTTTTTGCAAAACAGAGTGTTAGACCCTTACCCCGCCAGACTCGACTATTTAAACCAATAATTAGCATAAAAAGCATTTAGTTCTCCAAATAAATGCACAGAACATGTAGGTGTCCATTTGGGTTTCAGGGAAACCCGATGGACTTTGGACAAGGCTATCTTAATGAGTCATTATGTGGACAACATAACTGACTCGGCTAGGTTTGACCATGATGCATG
Organism: Nicotiana tabacum; assembly: GCF_000715075.1. Classification (NCBI taxonomy): domain Eukaryota; kingdom Viridiplantae; phylum Streptophyta; class Magnoliopsida; order Solanales; family Solanaceae; genus Nicotiana; species Nicotiana tabacum. Next base: position 90,051,899 of record NC_134087.1, read on the forward strand.
CACAGTTAGACAGAGTAAGGTTTCTATTGGGGTATTAGACAGGTACCCTTGAGCGGACAACTCAAGGGGGAAAGGCACGGAACCGTCGACTGCACCGCTGATCGACTGGTTTTACCGCAAATACGCCTTTGCCGAATTTAAAGGGTGATAATATTGGAAGAGCGCAACCACTCATTATAAGCGTTGCTATGGTATTTGTTTGGCACGAGTGGAATATGATGTTGAAGATGCAGTTTACAAGAATGAAACAAATTGACATGTATTTTCACGTTCATAAGATAAATGATTACAATAATTGCAGTAATTACAACAGTATTGAAATAAAGCAGTAAAGGAAAGCAGCTAAAGGAAAGAAAAGACATGAAGAGCCAAGTCAGTTTCGTAGTGAAAGAATAAAAGACAGTAAATAAAGCAATTAATGAGATAGTAAAGTCACAAGCAACATGCAATGGTAAAAGCCTAAAGAAGATCCCCAGTGGAGTCGCCATGCTGTCGACGCCCCCTTTTTCTCTAACCGTGGGGGTCAGAAATTGGGTATACGACATTGGGAAGGATAACTCTATTCCCTTTCGAGAATTGGGTTTCGAAATTTGAAGAGTCACCACCTAATGATTATAGTGCATTAGGACACTTTTTTTTAGAAGAGTTTGAGTTGGAAAACCAGAGTTCGGGTAAGGGCTAGAAATTATCTCGAGGGAAGGTGTTAGGCACCCCTCAAGATCCACTAGTGTGGTCCCAGCCATGTTGCAATTGTGACTTTACAATTCGACAATCAAAGCTCAAATAAGGACTCGCATATAACATTGCAATTAGGTTGAAGACTTTTGAAAGTATATAGAGAGGGCAGAAATTTTAAAAAAAGAGATTTGAATAATTTTACAAGAAAAGATGAAAGCAAATAAAGGGAGGGGGTCCTAGGTTTATAACTAATATGGATCACTTGAATGCAATATCCAGCAATCACTCCTCGGAAGAGGGGTCGCGCGTGATATTAGCACACCGGTCATCATATCCATATTCTACCCTTCCCACCCGTTAAGGTATTAAAGCGTGGAATGGTATCGTTACTTATTGCATGCTACTACCCGCCCCTAATCCTATCAGTCCCGGAGGCATTTAGGACTACTAATCCTAAAAGGGAAGGGATTTGGGGCCTTTGGAGAGTTTCAAAGGACAAAATACTAAGGCGTCAATCAAAACACACAATACAATAGAGGGGAGAGCAAATAAGCAAATACGGCTCAAGTAAACCTCCTTAAATCACATAAGCCACAGAGTTTAGCATGTCTTGCACGTACTGGTTTGGTCATTAAAATTAAAGCGATAAACGGACTGGTTTAACTCATATTTTTAGACAGGAAGTCCGCATTAGGCTTACTCGAATGCAGTCGTCAAAGACTGAACCACTTTAGCTATGTGTTGGACAGAACTAACGATTTCGAAAAACAGACTGATTATAAAGAGTTATCTATTTTTTCAAAATAAAACGAGTTTCAGGAAAAGTGTGTTCTGTTTTGAAGAGGTCTAAAAGAAATGAAAGGAACTTCAAAAGGTATGCGGACTAGTAAAAGAGATTTCACGAACTTATCAGAAAAAGAGAGTTTCAGAAAATGCCAGTTTGTTTAGGAAATGTTTGTTAACTTACGAGGCTCAGAAAATCGCAGAAGACTGCCAGTTTTACCAAAAGTATTTATTAATTAAACGGTTGGTGCAGTCTTGCACAAGAATGAGATAGTTCAAATTCGAAATTCCTATAGGCATGCTTTCTATATGTCAACTGATTTTAACACTTTTCAAACGTTAATAGCCTTACAAACATGATATCTATATGCTGGGTTATCATTAAACCTAACGGTTTGCCTAATGTCATTATAAATGCAGAAATGCAAATCCTTATAGGCATGGTATCTATATGTATAGTTGCAGAAATCAGAAAGTTAGATCCTATAAGCATGGTTTCTACTTGTGAGATTGCATAGATTAACAGTAAAAGTCCTATAGGCATGGTTTCTACCCTTTTGTGCATAAAAGTAAATCCTTCCCCTTTTCACTAGATCCCCGAGTTTATACAAATTATTACACACCAAAAAATAAGACAAAAATAAAAATACATCAGAAATTACAGCTACATCCGAGCAGCCTAATTCAGACTTAGTATCTAATAATATGAGATTGAGCCACTTCCGAGATCCAGATTTCCAAAGCCTTCTCTTATCTAGGGTGTTTCAGAGATCCAAGGAGTTTCGAGAACTCCAGGAAGTGCTTATACTCAAGATTTTAATTAGAAAGAGTTATAGTGCTGTGTGGAAGGGCCAACCCTCAGGTGTCCAAGTTCAGAGGGAGCTCATGGATCCCAAAGCAAGGCTCACAAGCGAGGGGCAGAACTTAAGTTCTAGGAGTGAGTGCAAGTGCAGTAGAGGGGGAAGGGAATCAGAGAGAGATAGGGCAAGGTAGTGGTCATGCCCAGCAATTGGGATGCTGGCACACCCCTGACCAGCCTGCTAGTCAAGCATTGAGAGTTAGGATCCATTGTGGATCAAGCCAAGGCTTGGACAGTAATTAGGATACTGTCAGGCCAAGAGCTTATCTCAGCACATAGAAAGGAATCGGGGTAGAGGATGCATAACAGGAATAGAAGCAAAGAAAGGAGATATGAAGCACAAATTACATCATATAAGCAATAAAGTAAACAATAAGTTTGAAGGTGTGAAGTAAACACATAGGGGGTGAGGCAGAATATTTAAACAAAGGACATACCAGTTTCAAAGAAAATAAGTAAGCAAAAGTAGCCTTGAGAGAACCAAGTTGTAAACAGCAGTTCCAAAAGATCTCAAGCAAAGCCGAATTTAAAATAGTATTGCAAGAAAGTGTTTTTGTTCGTGTGTATTTCAGTGTGTGTCTGTGTGTTTCTGATTTCTGAGAATTGATTCATGATAGAAAGAGGGAGGGCTAGGTCCTTATATAGTTTTTTGAAAGCAAGTAAGGCAGGCAAAGAGTGCACAAACATAGAAACCAATCAATTAGTATCAATTAAGACAACGAGACTCCTTTAATTAAAGGGTCTAGGTCAAACGACTAATCAAGATGGAATAAGGAGGAAAAAAATCAATTTACTAAGGCTTGATTAAGGTAAGGAAACCATATAGTGCACAAATAAGGTCAAGTACATAGTTGGTAATTAAGAAAAGATGGAATAATGGTGTTCTTTATAAAGTAAAAATAAGGTATCGGTTTGAAAATTAGTCAAAAGGATACCGGATCCAATTGTAATCATAAAGAACCTCAAGTAAATAAGGAAAGAATAATTCAAACGTTGGTACAGAATCGCAGAAGAGATACACAAGACCAAGTATTTAAGGGAATCATCACAAGCCTAGGATTTTACACGCAAAAGGATCAAAATAAACAGATAGTAGGGTAAAAGGGATTTAATCGAAAGAAATCAAGGATGAATCACTAGCATGATTAAAGGGATTTCAAAATCAATTCTGGGTGAAATATTTGAAAGGGAAGTTTTTCCTCATATATAAAGCATACATTCTAAACAAAAGAAAAGCTTAACAATGAAAATTTCAGAATCACAGGCAAGTAGGATTCCGAATTTAGTTCCAGGCTCACAGCGAGTCTGAAACCTAGGGTTCCAAAGTGAAACCCTAGTGCCATCTACTCGAAGGGAAACCCCCAAATTTTAGGGTTTCAAATAGAAACAGAGGTGAGAAATCGTTCAAAGTCATTGAGAGAGGCAGACATACACAAACAGAAGCAAGAGAAACTACGAGTTTTAAGACAAAAGGTAGGCAAGAACATGCTGAGCAGGAATATCAACGAAACTTAGTAAAGTGAAAGAAAATCAAAGCATGAACTTAAACATACATAGCAAAGAGTGAGAAGCAATGACCTAAGTTAGCACGTGAACAAAGAACAGAAAAGAATCTTGCAAAAGCAGTAAGGAAATAAGAGAACAATCTTGAACATAATAAGATATAAACAGGCGAGCATAAACACACATAGGAGAGAGCAAAAGAGTCAGAAAACCTTTAAAGAAGTTTTTCCAGAAACCCTAAAATTGGATTCGAACAAATTTTGAATTTTTTTTTGGGGAAAAGCCCTAAAACGTCTATTAAAGACCCAACACGTCACAGATATGAGAGAGATAGACGAGTACAGAACCTTAGAAGGCTTAAAATGGCAGAGAAGACCCTAGGATGAGAAGGACTTGAGGAAAGTCGGATTTTTAGTCGGAGAGACTCATATTGCTTCGAACATGCCGGAAAATAGCTGGAGAGGCCGTGGATCTTGCAGATCTGAGACAGATCTAAAGGAGACCATGGAAGTCAGGCCTCCAATCTTCGAATAGCTTAAGTTAGTGGTGAGGGAGAGTGAGCACATGCCACCTATGGTATGGGCTGCCATGGATTCCGGTGGGAATGAGACGGAGATCGGTGGAATAGGGTTAGGGGGTTAGGGATTAAAAAAAGAAATGATAGGTTATGGCCGTTGATCAAAAATGATCAACGACCAGGATTTAAAAGAAAAACCGGACGGGTTTAGCAATTGGGTCAAGGGGTTGGGTAAAAAATGAAATTGGGTCGTTTAATTGAGTGGTATTGGGGTTTAATTTTGGGCTAAAATTGAAATGACAATTGTTATGTGTTAAATAACCAATTTCTCCCTTTTTTAATTTATATAGAATAGTTAAAATGATTTTAAAAACAAATTAAAAGCACTGAACTAATTAATAATATATAAACATTAATCTAAAAATATTGGGAATGATTTTATAATTGCGAAACGCTATTAATCGTAATATAGGCTATTAAAAAATATTAAATAAATTTTTAAAAAATATGCAAAAATCACCTTAATTATATTTTGGTGTAAATATGAGGATGGAAATAAATTATTCACCAAAATGATAATTTTGGAAATAATTATTGGATTTTGTACTGTTAAAATAGACAATAAATTGGTTTAAAAATCATTAAAAAATACCAAAACTCTTGGGTGTGTTGATATATGCACATGTATGCTATTTTGGAAGTATTTTGGGTACAAAAATACCTAGGGAAAAATTGAGTATCAACAGCGTCTGAACCTTATCAAATCAACTCCGAATGACGCCAAATTTTGCAGACAAGTTCCATATGACAAAATGAACCTACATAAAGCTTCAAATCATGTATAACAACCTCAAAACGATGAATCACACCTCAAGACAAAATCAATGAACTTTGAAACTTCAACTTCCATAACCGATACTGAAACCTATCAAATCACCTCCGATTGACCTCAAATTTCAAACACAAGTCATATTTGATATTACAGACCTATTCCAACTTCGAAAATTGAAATCCGATCCCGATATGAAAAAGTCCACTCCCGGTCAAATTTCCCAAAAATCCAACGTTTACCATTTTGAGCCAAATTCAACTACGGACCTCCAAATCACAATATGGATGCGCTCCTAAGTCCAAAATCACCCAAAAAAGCTAATGGAATAGACGAAACTCCATTCCGAGGTCAAATTCTTAAAAGTTATACTTGGTCAACTTTTCCAATTTAGTACTCAAATCTTGAATTTCACTCTTCCAAATCGATTTAAGATAACTCGAAAACCAATACCGATGATTTATGCAAGTCATAATACATCATGCGGAGATACTCGAGCCCTCAAATACCGAGTGAAGTGTATATACTCAAAACAACCAGTCGGGTCGTTACACGTAACATCCTCATATCAGCTACTTTTAGCTTCTAGGTATGAGCGTTCATGACAGGTCAACACTGTACTCCATACAGCATAGTCGGTCGAACTATAACCTTGTAGAACTTACCTTTAAGTATCAACGACACATTCTTATCACACAAGACACCGGAAGCGAGCCTCCACTTAATCCATCCTGCTCCGATACGAAGCGTGACATTTTCATCAATCTCCCCCTTACCTTGTATTATAGATCCAAGGTACTTGAAACTACCTCTCTTTGGGATGAATTGCGTATCAAGCCTCACCTTCATATCATCTTCCTGGGTACCGTTGCTGAACTTGCTCTCCAAGTATTCCGTTTTGATCCTGCTCAACTTGAAACCTTAGACTCCAGGGTCTGCCTCCAAACCTACAACCTCTCATTAACACCACCCCGTGTCTCGCCAATTAAGACTATGTCATCAGCAAATAACCAACACCATGGCACCTCACAATGAATGTGTCTTGTTAAAATGTCCATCGCCAAGGAAAATAGAAATGGACTAAGAGTTTATCCCTAGTGCAACCCCATCACAATCGGAAAGTGTAATGAGTCTCCTCCTGCTGTCCTAATCCGAGTGTTAGCTCCATCATACATGTCCTTAATCACCCTAATGTAGGCTATTAGGACCCTTTTAGCCTCCAAGAATCACCAGATCACCTCTCTCGGGACTTTGTCATATGCTTTCTCTAGGACAATGAACACCATGTGCAAGTCCTTCTTCATCTCTCTATATCGCTCCACCAATCTCCTCACAAGGTGATGGCTTCTATAGTCGAACGTCCCGGTATAACACCGAACTGGTTCTCAGAAATGGATACACTGGTCCTCACCCATACTTCAACCACCCTCTCCCGAACTTTCATCGTATAGCTAAGCAACTTAATCCCCCTATAATTATTATAACTTTGGATATCGTCCTTATTTTTATACAGCGAAATCATTGTACTCCACCTTCATTCATCGGGCATCTTCTTCATCCTAAAAATGACATTGAACCACCTAGTGAGCCACTCCGAACCTACCCTACCGCATTCTTCCAAAAATCCATAGGGATTTCGTCTGGCCCGGTGGCTCTACCCATGTGCATCTTACGCATAGCCCCCTCAACCTCTTCTACTCTTATTCGCCTACAATACCCGAAATCCCAGTGTATCTTGGAGTGCTCCAAGTCGCCCATCACAATGTCCCTATCACCCTCTTCATTCAGGAGTTTATTGAAATATGTCTGTCATCTTCGTCTAATATGAGCCTCTTCTATCAAAACTCTACCTTCCTCATCTTTGATACACTTAACTTGATCAAGATCATGGGCCTTCATCTCTTTTGCTTTGGCTAGCTTGTATAGCTTCTTGTCCACGTCTTTGGCCCCAAAGTCTTCATACAAACTCCCAAACGCCGTAGTCTTAGCTGCAGTAACCGCTAACTTCACCTCCTTCTTAGCCCTCTTATACCCCTCCTTGTTTATCCTCTTCGCCTCTTCGTTCACTCTCTCTATAAGCTTCAAGTATGATGCTTTCTTGGCTTTCACTTTCTCTTGTACTTCCTCACTCCACTACCAGTCACCTGTGTGGCAGCCAGAGAAAACCTTCGAGACTCCTAACGCTTCTCTCGCAACTACTCTAATACACTCCGCTGTCATAGTCCATATACAGCTCGCATCCCTACTGCTCCTCCAGGCTCTCATAGCTAACAACTTCCCCCCAATTCATGCGCTTTGTCATTAGTCAAAGCACCCCACCTAATCCTGGGTTGACCATACACAAACCTCTTCTTCCTCTTTCGCACGATCTCTAAGTCCATCACCAACTACCTATGCTGAGTCGTGAGATTCTCGTTTGGTATAACCTTGCAATCCATGCACAGACTCTTATCGCACTTCCTGAGAATAGATAATTAATTTGATTCTTGGCCAATGAATCTAGAATGTGACCAAATGCTCCTCCCGTTACGGAAAATACGAATTAGCAATCACCAAATCAAAGGCTTTGGCATAGTCCAACAAAGAAGTACCTCCTCTATTCTTAACTCCAAAGCCAAAGCCACCATGCAAGACTTTTTCAAGAAAAGATCAAATAATATTTAATTCTGAAAATATTAACATAAAAAAAATACTTTTTCAAGATAGAATTAAATTATTTTCAATTTCAAAGTTCATAACATAAAAAAAATATTTTTTATTATTATTTTTAGAATATGAAAGTTTGTTTTCAAGAACCCTCAAACTTTAGACTTAGGAAGTGCTTAAATCTTTGTTTGATATATAAACGTTGGAACACTTTGAATACTAACTGCTACTTCTAACTTTTTTAATATCGTTGTAATTTTACATACTTGAAGGAAATGTATGAACAATTGTATCTCAATTGTATAAGTCTCTTATCATTTTATTTAGGTAATTAAAAGATTTAATAAATAAAATTTTAATTGATTTCAAAGTTTTAGATATTAAATTTATATATAAGTTATATGTTACTTAGTTCAAAATAAAAGGGATTTACACAAGGTAACATTTTAGCCCATTTATTAGGTCCTGCTAATATCCAAAAAAAAAATTAATAATCAAATTGTTAGTTGATTTCCAAATTCTAAATATTAGGCAACAATAAATTACAAATTCCTCATCCAGCTTCACTTTTAGAAGAATCAATAGTCGTAAATTTTTTCTTCAAATAAAAAATTATGGCAGTTGTTCAATTTTTTCCTTTAATAGTTGTTTGGATGTTTGTTATCCATTGTATTCTATCGTATTTTTACTTTAGATAAAATATTTGTGTTACGCCCCACAATATTACGTCCCGCAGTATTATATTATGACGATGTTATACTCTGTAGTAATATGTTACGATGGTGTTACCCTCTGCAGTAATATATTACGATTGATGTTACGTCCTGCAGTATTAAGTTACGACAGTGTTGTACCCGATAGTATTACATTACGGTGATGTTATGCTTCGCAGTAATAAGTTAAGACGATGTTGCATCCTGCAGTATTTTACGTTAAATTTGTCGTAGGATAATTGACATCAGTCCAAGGAAAAGATTATTTGGGGATTATAAGGATTATGCTATTTCACAAGTGATTAGTAAAGGTGAAAGGGGGAGCAAGTCAAAGAAAATGAATTTTCGTTCAAGTTTGGCATGTTGGGATAAAATACGGCTTGAGCTAAAATACTCGGTATTTATGAACTATTACCATGCAAGGTACCAAATGACCACGGTAGTATAATATATAAAGTATATATGAAGTATTTTAAAAATAAATAAAATTTTAAGTAATTTGTGGTAATTTTTAAATTATGCGGGTAATTGAGTAATTATCGGATAACAGGACATTACCCGGTTAACTAATAAGTGGATAAATCTTAATTAATTATATCCACAAAGAAATGTCGCACTGGACCACAATTTAAGCATATGACTAAGAGTCATATGTGCTTGTTATGATGAAACGTGTAAATCATTTGGTCTTAGTCAAATTTAATCATATACATTAGATAGCAATTCAATCCCTTCTTAGCGTTCAAAAATGCTAAAGAGCAGAAGCTGTTTCTTAAAATTCAAATATGTTGGAGCAAAATCAATTCATTCTTAAGTTCAAGTAAGTTTGGAACAGAAGCCAAAATTCGATTCTGAAAAACTTCCAACGAAAATTTGTTGAAATATTAGCAACGCAAAATTTTGCGGTTCTAAAAGAGTACGGTGCAATCTTCGTCAAGAATATTATACGGATATTTTCCTACTCCATGTATGTTAAGGCTATCCATTCTTTCTTTTGGCATGATCCATACGATACGAACGAAACGTGCAAATACACAAATTCCATGAATGACTCTATTCATAGATGTATTAGGATATCTATGTTCTTGAATTTCTGTGTGTCATAAATTTTATCATTTGTTCATGGGTCTCAGAAAAATATGAAAGTTGAAAAGAGTTTACTTTAAGATATTACTCAAAGACAAATGGTTTTATGAAGCTCCGAAAGATTTTATTAACGTACTTTTCATGCATTGCATTCATGTGCATTAACTCATGACCAGATGTCGTTATATATGTATATATATGTATGTATATGTTTATGGATACGGGAAAAGGTTACGGCATTATATATGCACCACCACCTGATCAGCTGGTATATGATAATTTTGTTGCCCACAGTGGCTGAAATATGATTCAAACGACGTTATATACGCGTATATATGTATGTATATATATGTATATGGGATATGGGAAAGATTATGGCATTATATACGCACCACCACCTGATCAGCTGGTATACGATGATGATTTTGCCCACAGTGGCCGATATGATATGATGCAATGCCCTCAGAGGCTGATGATGTTATGAAATATGTACCTATGCACGACATGACATTCATACGCATATGCATGATGCTAAAAGTAATTTATGATTTACAAAGTTATTCAGACTTATAGATTTAGTCATGTACTCTATATTTCTTCTATGTCTCTTATGTACTTATTTATGTTCCTTACATACTCGGTACATTATTCGTACTGACGTCCCTTTTGCCTGGAGACGCTGCGTTTCATGCCCGCAGGTCCCGATAGATAGGTCGATAGCCCTCCAAGTAGGCTATCAGCTCACCGGAAGATGTTGGTGCGCTCCATTTGCTTCGAAGTTGCTCGTTTGGTTAGTATGATTTAGATGTGTATTATTTGGTATGACGGGACTCTGTCCCTACCTTTATGACATTTATGTACTCTTAGAGGCTTGTAGACATATGTCGTGTACGTGAAAGATTGTACGGCCTTGTCGGCCTATGTTTTGAGTTTATAAATAATCATGTTGGCCTATTAGGCTCGTATGTCACGTGCATATGATAATGTAATAAGAAAGATATGTTACGTTGGTACTCGGTTGAGTAAGGTACCAGATGCCCGTCGCGGCCCATCGGTTTGGGTCGTGACAAAAGTGGTATCAGAGCAGTTCTGTCCTAGTGAGTCTACAAGCCGTGTTTAGTAGAGTCTTGTTTTTGGGTGTGTCGTGCACCACACTTATAAGCAGGAGGCTACAGGGCATTTAGGATTGTTACTCTTTCTTCTTACTCTAGATCATGTGGTAGAGCTCACTTATAAGAATTCAAGTTCCAAAATTCTATTTTATTCATAATAAGACGATGCCTACATCCGGAAAGAAGGATTGGAAAGAAAGATAGTTGTGGAAGAGCTGAGTCAGAGGAATTGGATTTTTGTATGATGCCTACGATAAGTAAATATGAGGTCTTTAGCAGATTATAGGTGTACTGAAAGGTGTAAGCTTCCTAATAAGAAGCCTTAAGGCAAGAATGCCTATCCACTTTTTTGGTGAAAGACAATGAGGGATTAAAAAGATAAATACAAGTTTCAACTAGCAAGAGAAGCAAGATGAAGAAGGGTACGAGGCGCCCAGTTAATGAAGGTTAACAACGTTTATAATTGAGGTAGAGAAACATAAGCTTTTTGAGTTATATTCAATAGTAACAGAGGTATATACAATTGGTCGCACTCCTTCCAGATATGCCCTATGGGGTTAACAAAAGTAGTATAAGAAAGATATGATGGATTAATTGATTGTGTCAGTTGACATTTCCGAAGGATATTGCAAATGTGCTAATAGATCTCTTTATGAGACACCTAGATGGTGCACTCTAAAAATAGTGCAGTCAGATATGAGTACTACAAAGACATGCACTATAAGCCTTGAAAGGATAAATATTACCTTAGTGTGGCTCGCATCCCTAGTAAAGCGAGAACGTTAAGCAACTTGAAGAGCCACTAGATGGAGCAAAGGAAAGCTAAAAACGAAAGAATGTCGTATTGAAGTTTTCACAAGAAAAGGGATATGCAGAAATATTAGTAGAGTAATGAGAAGAGAGATAAGGAAGCATTATGAGTAAGATGTGATACATGGATGATAACGGTAAGTCAAAAAATGATGACAGTATTACAGAATTTACAGTCAAGTGAAGGAAAAGACAAAAGATGACATGCCTTGAAACAATAAAAGAATATAGGACATAAAGTCACATCCTCATTTCGGGAAATAAGTTCACAACTCTGATGTGATTAACAGAAGGAAAAGTTAGACCTTATAGTAATAGAAATTAGTATGGGCTGGTAAACAAGATAAACTAAACATAAACTGGGAACTGAGTGATTTGATGATAGTCAGCATCATAAGAATTTCAGATTGCATTCCGGCAATAAAAGGACGGACAACAGAAGAAAATCCATGAGAAATTCAGAGAATAGTCATTCAGGGAGACGCTTCACTAGAGCAAGCAATGTGAGCAAAATTAAGCTTAAGAGACTATATATGCCAGTTACGCTAAGTGTTACCCTCACGAGTAAGGAATTTGGCATCCTTGGTACAATAGAATTGCCGCAAGGCGAGTAAGGATCATTGATGTTAAGAAATGACGCCAAAGATAAAGAGGTAAAACATCTATATGTAGATCCTCGTGGCTTCAGCTTTTAGTACACCCTTAAAGGGGGGAATATGGAGTAATGTGGAATTAAGTCAGAATTAAGTGGTTCTAGTGACTATGGAATGGTAAAGGAAGAATGCGATAAATGAAAGAGGAATGAGATGGCACTTATCCAAAATTTTACAGATATGCTACGATTCAAGAATATTGTGCAAGCACGACGTCAAGGAGAGGAAGTAAAGGTTCCTACCCGAGCTGTTATTAATAAATAAGGAGTGAGACATAAGTTAAAACAAAGGAAATAACTCAAGAAAGATTACGTAAAAAAATGGAAATGAGAATGGGCCGACGAGTAGTTAGTAGTTGATTCAGGAAGAGCCTAGTCATGACTAGACAAGAGGCTATAGATAAATCAGCAAATCATGCAAGATAAATATAGTAAATCCCAACATGGAGAATTCAGCCTCGTAGTAATATCATTATAATACTTGAGATATATTCAAATAGGAGTCGGGGTAGTTAAAGGTACCGTATGAGTGTTACGGGGATAAAAGAAAGTGCCACTAGGAAGGCAATCAAAATATCAGTTCAGAAGCAACTCTACAAGCACAAGGGCATGGAGGTAAGCAACTACAGATAATTATAGGCAAGGAATGACATCAAAAAGTCTGTAATAAGCTCACAGCTTTACTAGGGTCAAGGGTTCTCCCTAAGTAGTACAACAAAAGTCTAGCTGAGGAAATAAGAAAGAAGGCTTCAACCTAAGCACAACGACCTAAAGAGTAAATGGTCGTGTAACAACAATCTTGCAACAACATTGTAAGCATTCCAAAGGAAAGTGGCACCTACCGTGGCTAATGAAACGGGAAGTAAGAGTTAAAAGTAATATTCGAGATCATATGAGTTGTATAAAAAAAACTCTGGTAAGTGTGGGCCCTAAGATAAGCTAAGTATGGACACAACGAGGGGGCAGAAAGACCAGAAAAAGTAATAGCTTACGTTGAAAGAAATCTAAGATGGAACGAAATAATTATTCGATCAATGATCCAGAGTTAGTACGTTATGGATACACTCAAGGTTTTGGAGCATTACCCAGACAGCATATTTGTTGACACATATAACCATAGAAGACTCCAGTATAAGTTGAAAGAATGAATTGATCCCAGGGCATAGATAAAGGATTGAATTGTTAGAAGATTGTATCATGGATATTCCATAATGCCCATGAAAGGCTAAGGTAATAAATGATACCATGAGCCATGGATCGGAAGATAGCTTAAGCCTACGTAAAGGCTGATCAAAAGGAAGAGAAAACTAAAGGATTACATCACCTAAGTAAATCAGGAGTCTGATTATTGGACTTAGAAAAATTATAGAAGTGTGCTTGAGAACATGACAGAATTGCTCTTAATATCAGACGTTCAAGAGAAATAACACAACGACCATAATCTATAATGGCTCTACAAGGAAGCTAGTTAGAAGAAGTACCAACCTCATAAGAAGTCAGTACGAAGCTCCCACTGGATTGTGTATGTACCAGAGGTGCGAGTATTATAATAGAGCTTCAAGTTATGGACGTGAATTACACCTAGGTGGAAGGGAGGTTATGAAAGAGATAGAAGATAAGATACAAGATTTTAAGGTAAGTAAGGTAAAGGTAAACAGTGTACGAGATACTCACAGGCAGAATATGTAAATAGTCCATACTTCGGATAGAAGGCTAGAAGTGTTGAGATTCAATATCCAGGAATGATAACGGCATTATTAGTGGACTATCTTCCAACCTATGGTTTCTACGTATCGAGAGGTGTAGTTAAAAGAGTATAGAAGAGTTAGAGACGACGTGATGTCTCGCTTGATATTCCAGAATAACATAAGGAAATCTATGGTGCAAGCAAGTTGAAGAAAGGTTGCAAGTAGTATAAATGTATATGTGTAGGTTGCAAGATAAAGTATGGTAGAGCGACAAGGTTTTAGGAAGATGGGAGAAAGGATAAGAAAAGCCGAGTGACAAGGTGACGAGAATGGATAAGTCCTCGGGATTAAGCCCATGAAAACAAGAAGAGCTGATGGTTTCACTAAAGTTATAGAAAGATCAGTATATCCTGAATGAACTCAAAGGAGTCTAAGACTAGTAGCATTTAGAAAAGATGGAATGCTGCCCTAATAATACTATAAGGGTATAATTATGACAGATAAAGGATGATGTTTGGACCTTCATTTGAATAATGATTTGAAAAAAAAGGAAAATAGAAAAAGAGAAGGAGAAAAGATTTTGCTGGCGGCATGGAATTAGGATACCCCCATAGGGTGAATCACATTGAGACACTTCAAATATTCCTCAATGCAACGTAAGCCCTAGCGGTAATGTATTACGTAAGAAGTTTCAAGTCTTCAAGTAGAGGATTATAGATCAACATTGAGGCCAATCAACAATGTTCAGATACAAGTTACAAAGTATGACATGAGATTGGGCCATGATTCTTAAGACGAACAGTAATGAATGAGAATTGAAGGACTGAGATTTATACCTAAAGGATAGGTAACAAAAGTAACTGGGAGCTTGGTAAGCATACCTCAGTAAAGAAAAAAAATGTATGGTTTAGTATAACCCATGGAAATGCAGTAAAGTCATATGAACATATAACCAGATCTATGAAATAAGATATGGCCATATTCACAAGTTCTACAAAGTATCGAGCAAAGGACTCCAGTATACCTATACAGGCCTAGAGAGGCATCCTATTAAGCCTTGTATATACAAAGTAAGGCCTACAGATTAACTAAAAGATAAAAGGAAAAAGGAAATATGAATCGCATAAGTGCACCTACAAAGCCAGGGTCATACAGGCTGCATGACAGGAGGTAACAAGAAGTTGCAAGATTAGGAAGATTTCGACCACAGGTCATGATATGAGAAAAAAGACTAAATGGGAGAAATACCCTAGACTTTGGATTTATTCATAGAGCAACTGCTTAAATGGCAAGAAGAATATTAAGGTATTCACAAGAGCTATAAGTTACGAAAATGATAAGAGCATCAATTAACATTCGAGGACGAATGTTTCAAAGGAAAGAATGATGTTACGTCCTGCAATATTACGTCAATATTACGTCCCGCAATATTATATTACGACGATGTTATGCTCTATAGTAATATGTTACGATGGTGTTACCCTCTGCAGTAATATATTACGATTGATGTTACGTCCTGCAATATTAAGTTACGACAGTGTTGTACTCGACAGTATTACATTACGGTGATGTTATGCTTCACAGTAATAAGTTACGACGATGTTGCATCCTGCAGTATTTTACGTTAAATTTGTCATAGGATAATTGACATCAGTCCAAGGAAAAGATTATTTGAGTATTATAAGGATTATGCTATTTCACAAGTGATTAGTAAAGGTAAAAGGGGATCAAGTCAAAAAAACGAATTTTCGTCCAAGTTTGGCATGTTGGGATAAAATACGGCTTGAGTTAAAATAATCGATATTTACGAACTAGTACCATGCAAGGTACCATATGACCACGGTAGTATAATATATAAAGTATATATGAAGTATTTTAAAAATAAATAGAATTTTAAGTAATTTGTGGTAATTTTTAAATTATGTGGACAATTGACTAATTACCAGGTAACAGGACATTACCCGGTTAACTAATAAGTGGATAATTAACTTAATTAATTATATCCACAAAGAAATGTAGCAGTGGACCAGAATTTAAGCATATGACTAAGACTCATATGTGCTTGTTATGATGAAGCGTGTAAATCATTTGGTCTTAGTCAAATTTAGTCATATACATTAGATAGCAATTCAATCCCTTCTTAGTGTTCAAAAACGCTAAAGAGTTGAAGCAGTTTCTTAAAATTCAAATATGTTGGAGCAAAATCAATTCATTCTTAAGTTCAAATAAGTTTGGAGCAGAAGCCAAAATTCGATTCTGAAAAACTTCCAACGAAAATTTGTTGAAATAATAGCAACGTAAAATTTTGCGGTTCTAAAAGAGTACGGTGCAATCTTCGTCAAGAATATTATACGGATATTTTCCTACTCCTGGTATGTTAAGGCTATCCATACGATACGAACGAAACGTGCAAATGCACAAATTCCATGAATGACTCTATTGATAGAAGTATTTAGATATCTATGTTCTTGAATTTTCGTGTGTCATAAAATTTTATCATCTGTTCATGGGTCTCAGAAAAATATAAAAGTTGAAAAGAGTTTACTTTATGATATTACTCAAAAGCAAAATGGTCTTATGAAGCTCCGAAAGATTTTATTAACGTACTTTTCATACATTGCATTCATGTGTATTAACCCATGACCAGATAGCGTTATATACGCGTATATATGTATATATATGTATATGGGATACAGGAAAAGATTACGGCATTATATACGCACCACCACCTGATCAGCTAGTATATGATGATGATGTTGCCCACAATGGCTGAAATATGATTCAAACGGCGTTATATAAGCGTATATATATATATATATGGGATATGGAAAATATTATGGCATTATATACGCACCACCACCTAGTCAGCTGGTATACGATGATGATTTTGCCCACAGTGGCCGATATGATATGATGGGATGCCCTTAGAGGCTGATGATGTTATGAAACATGTACCTATGCACGACATGACATTCATACGCATATGCATGACGCTAAAAGTAATTTTTGATTTACAAAGTTATTCATACTTACAGGTTGAGTCATGTACTCTATATTTTTTCCCTGTCTCATATGTACTTATTTATGTTCCTTACATACTCGGTACATTATTCGTACTGACATCTCTTTTACTTGGGGATGTTGCGTTTCATGCCTGTAGGTCCCGATAGACAGGTCAAGAGCCCTCCAAGTAGGCTATCAGCTCAGCGGAAGATGTTGGTGCGCTCCATTTGCTTTAGAGTTGCTCGTTTGGTTAGTATGATTTAGACTTGTATTGTTTGATATGGCGGGACTCTGTCCCGACCTTTATGACATTTATGTACTATTAGAGGCTTGTAGACATATGTCGTGTATGTGAAAGATTGTACGGCCTTGTCGGCCTATGTTTTGAGTTTATAAATAATCATGAATGTCACGTGTATATAATAATGTAATAAGAAAGATACGTTACGTTGGTACCCGGTTGAGTAAGGTACCGGGTGCCCGTCGCGGCCCATCTGTTTGGGTCGTGACAATTTGTTTGATTGTTACTTAAATTTTATTATATCGTATTGTTAAATCTGTCGTTACATAATGACAAAAGGTGTCACTTTATGAAATGACGAATTTGGTGGGTGGCGTTGTTACCTTGATTTTTTCTCTCATCTTGCTGTTTAACCAAAAATTGGGATTTCGGTCAAAGCTTGTTTTAAGAAGAACTCGGGTTACTAATAATCAAATATAAATAGAAATAATTGATGTAAATAATAACTGAACAGAAAGCAAAGTAAATCAGTATATTTCAATAGTATTTCGTGTCCTTACAAATGTTCAGTCTTCACCTTTTGTAGCTATCTCTAAGTAATACATTTTGTTTCTCTCATAATAGAGCCATTATGGACAATTAATAGCATTTAATGTAATGTTATAATTGGTAATCATAACTGATTCAATACAGATTCCATAACGTTTTCCATAATTA
Source organism: Nicotiana tabacum (assembly GCF_000715075.1). Taxonomy (NCBI): domain Eukaryota; kingdom Viridiplantae; phylum Streptophyta; class Magnoliopsida; order Solanales; family Solanaceae; genus Nicotiana; species Nicotiana tabacum. The sequence continues at coordinate 90,069,736 of NC_134087.1, forward strand.
ATGCCTATTAATTACCGAGAATACATATCTATACCCCTTTTTGCTATTTAGGTTCTGATGCGACTTCCGAATATTAAGAGGTTCGAGCACCTATCCTTTCTGATTTTCTTGGATCTCTGCCCATGCCTGTTGAAGCTCGTGCCTCTTCAACTATTCTTTGCCAACTGTCATCCTTTGACTATCCACGTGTCATGACGTGTTACTTTTTAATTAATTCTATATATGAACTTAATTTTTCCCAATACAGATAATCCCCCCACTTGCCATTTATTCATAAATAGAATATTTGGGAAGTGGATCTTATTAAAGCGGGAATATTTGCCGCCATTAATTCTTCTCTGGAACTGACGCTTCATATGTCACTTCCATTTAATGTTCATGATAGGTGGCATCCCCCGATTGGTTCTGCAAATTTTCAGCGCCTTTTAGAGATTTTTTACAGCTTCATCAATTATAAAACGACAGCTTCCATTATGACGTTTCCATCATTACACTTTTTCCTTTGACGGTTGCTTCTGAGTATAAATATAACTTTTCATCTTTGTCTTTCTCATAAAAAGTTTAGAATATTCAGTTTTTGTTTTCTTCTTCCTCGTACTACTATGTCTTATTCAAACCCTAACCCTCGTAGAGTCCCCATTGTTGATAACTTTCCTCTTGCTCATGTTAGAAGTAGGAGAGGAGGAAGACTTCGTAGTTTAGGATCTTCATCATCACGAGGCCCTTCTCTTCCTTCAATGAGTTCTACTCTACCTTCTAGAACTAGGGGTTCTCTTTCCCAGAGGTCTTTATCTAGAAATAAAGACTCTAATGAACCTCTTCGTGAGCCTTTGGTAGATGAAATTGTTCCTGCTGAACTATCTTTTTACACTGATAGAGAATCCATCAGAAACTAAGTTTCTTCTATGTCTTCCTTAGATCGTGTTGATATTTACCCATCCAAATTACTGAAGGTCTGATCTCGGTTGTTCGTAGAGATTATAATAGGAGACATGATTTCCCCATTATAATTCCTAACGCAAACCAAAGGATTACATCTTACTTGACTGGGTTTTCTTTTGTATACACATACCTTTTTACACTGAATTTCAAACCCCCCATTGATCCTGTTATCATCAAATTCTGTCGTTTCTTTGACGTTTGTTTAGGACAGATTGGCCCCATTGTGTGGAGGGTTGGTGCATGTTTAAGGCATTTGGCCAACATGGCTGGTTTGTCTTTTACTTTCTTCCATTTGATTCACCTTTATTCTCCCAAACTTTTCCGCCATGGAATTTCACTTTAGTAGCAAGAAGTAAGAGAGTACTAGTTAGCCTAGAGATGAGAAAGAATGTGGCTGGTATGCCAGGTTTGTTGTCGCCCCCACTATTGGTCTAGTGGGTCAAGAGAATGTTCCATTTCCTGAGAAGTGGAATTTTGCACGTAAGTTTTTTTTATATAACTTCTTCTATCTTTTCTCTCTATTTTGCTTGCTACCATTTAACTTTTTCCTCTTTTTTAGCAACAATGGGAACTGTGGATGAGATTCCCAATTTCCGTGGTTGGGTAGAAAAGTTATTGAATGTTGCTCCGATGGAAGGTAGATCTTGGAAAAACCTTTCGCATCGGTTTGGTTGGAAAATGAAAACTTATGGTAAATGTTTTTTCATATCTTCTTCGTACTTTCATTCACTTTTTCCTTTGGAATTTGTTTTGATCCTTCTTTTTATCAGGATTTCTCATTCGAGGCATAAGTGTTGATGCTGTCGTAGCCTCCAGAGTTTCTTTGGAAAGAGCTTAAGAGATAATTTTGGGTTCTTCATCGAAAAGGAAGGCTGTTGCAATCCAAGATTCTGAAGAAGAGGAGGAACATGATGGGGATTCTATGATAAAAAGGTCGTGATCAAGAAGACGCGTCTTTTCAGACGATGAAGCGTCCCATCCCCGTTCTATTCCTATTTCCGAGCCTGTTGAAGCTACCATGGTAATCTCTGATGATGACACTCCAGCAGCAGCTCATGACTCTACTGATCAACTCTTTGCTCGTGGGTTTGATAGTGACAATTTGGGTTTAGTTCTTGATGAAGTACTATTTGCCTCATTTACCATGCATGTTCCTGTGACATCTTCTTTACCAGTTGTAACTACTACCGTTGCTGCTCCACCCCAAGCTGTTTTGACTCCTTCCACTGTTCCCCCTACTACTGTTACTCATACTGAGGTCGGTTCTTCAAGTGGATGTGGAGCTATGAAGCAAATTATCATCGAGGTTCCTGCCGATGGTAACCTTTTGAGAAAATCAGGTCGGGCTGATGTGTGGTTGAAACCTCTGATTGGTCCAGTTGAGAAATCCAAGCTCGAGAGTCACAACTCCTTGACTTGGATGAATGACATAGTGCAGTCATCATTAAAGGTATTTGTTCCTTTTCATACTTTATTATATCTTTTTTTATTAAGGTTCTTACCCCTTCTTTTTTTTAGATCAATCTTGTTGGTACAGAAATGATGAAGAGTATTTCCCTTACAGAGCAGTCAATGCACGATTATTAAACTGAACTAGATAACTGGAGAGAACAATATGAAAGCCTTCAAATTGATATAGAAGCATTAGAAGAAAACAAGTGCACCTTAGAGCAGCAGTTGAAGGTTCTGACTTCAGAGTTAGCAGTTGAGAAGGCTTCCTCAAATCAAGCTGACAAAGATAAGAATCTCCTCGAGACATCTTTTTCTGAGCAACTCTCCAAGGCCAGTGAAGAGATCAAAGAATTGAAGGCTTTGTTGAGTGAGAAAGAGGTTTACGCCGGTGAACTCGTGCAAACACTTACTCAGACCCAAGAAGATCTCCGTGAGTCTTCTGATACGTTCAGTTTTTTAGAAAGTTCACTCGCTCCTCTGCAAGCTTCTTATGATTCTGCCTTGGTTGAGAATGAAAAGATCAAAAACGAGATTGATCGATGGGAGAAAGATTATGAGATTCTTGAGGACAAGACTGCAATTAAAGTGAGTTGGGCAATTTTAAACACACGCCACGAGACCCTTGTGGAAGCTAGCCAAGAAGGTTTCAACTTGGATGCTGAGTTAGCCAAGATAAAAGAGACTACTGAAAAAACTCATCAAGGCCAAGACTTTCCTTCTCCTATGGCTGATACTCCCGAGCATGTTGAAGATAATATGGGTACTGTGAATGCTCCAACTCCTTCAAGCCAACTCGAACCTTCTGCTGCTAGTGATACTGCCTTAGATCCTTCTTCAGCCCCTCAGTGAAAGTTTTATGAAATGTGACTTCTCTTTTTTTTTTCTTTTGGTGGAATGTGGTTTTAACCCCTGGTCCCATTTGGGGGTTTAGTTTTTGGAAATTACAAGTCCAGCAAAAGAATTTATAGATGAATCTGCAAGCTCAGCAAAAGAATTTATAGAATTTTCGGGCAAAAAAGAATACCATGTTAATGCTCCCTTAATGAGTGTTTCACCAAAATTTTTGGCCAATACTAATTCATTTTCTTGTTTGGTTAAATCGTTGCCCTTCACGCCAGTTGTGAATGCATTCATGTGGTCTCATGGATCAGTTGTGCCATCGTATTTTGGAATATCGGGAATCTTTAATTTCTTTGGAATCGGCAGAAGAGCAGCACTGGGCTTCCAAGGTTGTTGTGAATATTTGTCCATATCTATTCCCTTGATTACAGGTGGTACTCCAGATATTTGCTCTATGCAATCGTTTTGCTCCTTGAGCTGTTTATGCAAGGTTAATACTAAATTTTGTAAATCAGAATTAACTATGTTACATGGTTCTCCATCACGAGACTCGCTGGGAGTTCCACAACTGCCTGAGTTAACGAGTCCAGAACGTGGGTTTTCCAAAGTATTATTATTCGGAGTTGGTGTTGGCGTTGAAACCGGCAACTGGCTGGTAAGCCTGGAGAGCGTTATTGACTTGTTGAACAATTAATTTCTTCAGAGCCTCATCGAGTGCTTGTTCGTTCACGACTCTGTCATTTTGATTTGCTTCAGATCTGTCTGGAGTCCCCTCTCATGACTGTCGCTGAGAATGTTGTGGTAAAGGAGGTGGGGTTCTGTCATCTACATCGCTCACTTGATGTTGTGGATCTTGAGGTGGTAAATTGTGTAGGTTATTGTCGTTGACATTTGACATGGTTGTTGTTGATGAAAGAAACGATTTGAAAAGCAGACGATTATCAGATTCCCGGTAATGGAACCAATTTTTTTAACAAAAAATGATTTCGGTCAAAGCTTGTTTTAAGAAGAACTCAGGTTACTGATAATCAAATATAAATAGAAATAATTGAAGTAAATAATAACTGAATAGAAAGCAAAGTAAATCAGTATATTTCAACAGTATTTCGTGTCCTTACAAATGTTCAGTCTTCACCTTTTATAGCTATCTCTAAGTAATACGTTTTGTTTCTCTCATAATAGAGACATTATGGACAATTAAAGGCATTTAATATAATGTTATAATTGGTAATCATAACTGATTCAATACAGATTCCATAATATTTTCCGTAATTAATGCTTATTAATTACCGATAATACGTATCTATACCCCTTTTTTGCTATTTAGGTTCACTCTTTTGATGCGACTTTCGAATATTAAGAGGTTCGAGCACCTATCCTTTCTTATTTTCTTAGATCTCTGCCCGTGCCTTTTGAAGCTCGTGCCTCTTCAACTATTCTTTGCCAATTGCGATCCTTTGACCAGTCCACGTGTCATGACGTGTTACCTTATAATTAATTCTATAGATGAACTTAATTTTTCCAATACACTTGTCATTCCTTACTATTAAATAATCATATTTTATTCGTTATCCTGCTTTTTTATACAATAATCTATTTTGTATCCTATTTTTTCTTGGTAATGTCACAAGTTTATTCTTTATGTTGTTGGTGTGTAACTTCATGAAACGATATAAATACAATCTATCCAAATGTTGTATTTAATAAACAATACATTACAATATGATATAACACAATACGATACATTATGAAACTATATGTAACGACCATCCAAACAAGCTGTAAATGGCTTTGAATCCAAGTCTAATGGTTATTAGTGAGATACTGAATATTTTGAGTTTCTAAAAGCATTTCAACGTAAGTTAGTTCATATATTTGGTCCTCAATATTAGAACTTTAATTTATAAAGAATGTTTGGTGAGTTTAATGTCCTAAATATTAGGAATTTCTACATAATAATTTAAATATGAAAAGTTTTAATAAATAAAATTTTATTTGATTTTAAAGTCCTAAATATTAGAAAAATAGGTAAATGACAATTTTTTCTAGTGTAAAATCTTTTTTTAAAGGAAAAAAAAAGGCGAACGACATTACGCTAGAGGTATTCGTTCTTTTAAAGTAATATAGATAATAGATATAGATAGATTTTATAAGTCTCTTATCTTTTTATTTAGGTAACTAAAAGATATAATAAATAAAAATGTAATTGATTTCAATGTTTTAAATATTAAATGTACATATAAGAGATATGTTACCTAGTTCAAATTAAAAGGGATATACATAAAATTAAAAGGGATTTACCTAGTTCAATCATAGCCGCCGCCATTGTTGACAACCACCACCCACCACTCCCACTATTATAGGGCCAATTTTTGCAACCAACATTGCACGGCAGTAGCCAGAATCTGAAGCCACTAAGCCTTACTTAGTTCGCACACAGTTTGACACTTAGAATTATTTCAGACTTGTAATACGTAAACAACACACAGTAATAGGGGTAACACCCAATCTTTATTTTATTCTCGTAGAATATACAAAGGACACTCAGTTGGAAGGCTCACATATGCTTACTTGCCTTTACCACCGAAATACAACAATATAAAAGGGGCTACCTGTGGCAGATTTACAAGAGGCAGTTACACGAGGCAGTTATACAATGTGCTTGGCACATGACATGCCTAAAAACAAGCCTAAACACTTAGCCACGTTTTTGAATCCATCTTCCCACAAAATGCATTCAACTGCAGCACTTTGGCCAACTGCAGCATGTGCATTGTACATGGTTAACTTCCACAGCACATGCGTAACACACTTCTTCTAAGTCACATGACTTGCATATTTGTTCTTCAGATTTTCCCCCACTTTGCCTTCTGCTTGACTTGCCTTGTCTTTGGATCATGCCTCACCCATAAGCTTATGACAATGCCTTGTCACAACCTTTGTCATCCCACTGATCCTTACGCATGCCCTAGTCAAGTGCCATACGCCTTCATTTGTCATAGTCGTCGCCCACAATCAAGGATGCCTTTCCAACGCTCAAGATACTTTGTTTAGCTGATCTGCCCAAGTCCATGCACTAACTTAAGCACACTCCCAGCTCCGCACATTGCTTGCCAACTCCTGCACGAACCTATGCCAAAGGGCAATGTACAAGCCCTTGACAATGATTATGCCCGACTGCAACAATTCTCAATATATATATATATATATATATATATATATATATATATATATATATATATATATATATATATATATATATATACACACACACACACACACACTATACTATATATACATAGTATATAAGTCATATTCTATAGTATACATCTTAAGATATACTATATATACATCTTAAGATATATAACAAATGGTTGATTCTCTCGGTTTGGCCATCAGTTTGGGGATGATTAGCCATCGAAAACTTCAAGTTCGTACCCATCAAGTTGAACAAATACGTCCAGAATCGGCCTGTAAATCGTGCATCCCTGTCACTAACCACATCCTTTGGCATTCCGAACTATTTAACCACGTTCTTGAAGAATAATTCAGCAACAACCTTTGAAGGGCATTCTGTTGGGGCAGCAATGGAAAAAACATACTTGGAAAACCTGTCGACCACAACCACGATTGAAGACAACCCATTAACCTTAGGGAACCCACTGATAAAATTCATAGAAATAGATTGTCAGGTTTCTTTTGGAATAGGCAGAAGTTTTAGCAAACCCGCCTCCTTCTTCCACTCGGTTTTGTCAAGCTGACACACAAGGCAACTCTTCACATAGGCTTCAACATCATGTTCCATTTTGGGCCAAAAGTAGTATCGGGACAGTAGAGTCATCATCCTTTCAATTCCTAGATAACCAGCCCAAAGAGTATCATGCGTCTCTTTCAACAGTTCACGACTCAACCCATCACCAAGTGGCACCACGATTCTCTCCCCTTTGAAATAGAGGAGATCCACGATCCAGTACCGCCTTATCGTCCCTTCCCTCACATGATTCATTGTTTTGATGTACAATGGATCATTAGCAGCACACGACTTGATTTTATCAAGAAAATCATATTCAAGTCGAGTAATGGAATAAACAGCAGCAAATACCTCTTTCCGACTCAATGCATAGGTAACTTGGTTGTGTCTTCCCGGCTTATGCTCCCAAATAAAGTCATATTCTACAAAGAATTCTTGCCAACGTGCCTGCTTCGGACTTAGCTTTTTCTGTGTATTGAAAAATGTATAAGCCACATTATCCGTCCTCATAAAGAATTTAGTTCCCAGCAAATACACCCGCCAAATCTGCAAGCAATGAATCGCAACAACCATTTCTTTCTCATGAGTCGAATACCTTTGATCCACTTCATTCAATTTTCTGCTTTCAAACGCCACTAGGTGGCCTTCTAGTACCAACAGCCTTGTCGGAAGCATCAGTATGAACTTCAAAGGGCAGTTCAAAATCAGGAAGCCGCAAGATAGGTTCTGAGGCAATAGCTTCTTTCAGCATATCAAACGCACCACTGCATTTTTCAGACCACGCCCACCTAACATTCTTCTTCAACAAATCAGTCAGAGGAGCAACTTTCTTTGAATAGCCAGTGTACGCGGCAAAATCAGAGGACTTAATTTCTCGATATCGAGTCATTTCGGAAGAACGCCTCGAGACCCCGAGGGCGGGAAGCCACAACCCAGTTCCCAACCTCGGGGCTCGTCAAGGCTCGACTCAGAGAAAACGGGGATCGAAGCTAGGACAGAGGGGGAAGCTCCCAAAGCACACGGCTAAGTCTGACAGGGTCGGCCTATCCAAAGCCTATGCTGAGGCATCGCGTCAAGCCATCCCATCTCCATACTTTGTAATTAATCTCCACGTACTCGTAGCCGAGTTCCCCTCCTATATAAAGGGGACTCACACTACCTTGTAACGAACTGATGTTGCTCCATTTTCTCCACAAGTACAATAATATCTCTCTCTCTCTCTCTTTCCTTTCTAACTTGTTCGTTTTCACTGGCCCGAAGTCACCTTAATATTCATTGCTTTCTTACTAGTTCTTCATCGTATTGCTTAGTATTGGCCGTGAAGAGCCTTGTTTGATTATATCCTCAACTATTATCCCATCCCCGACTATCCCCAATAGCTCGAGCTCGACCTTGACATTGACCCCGAGGTCCCCCTTCAACCAGACTTTTACTCGGGTAGCAGGCCCCTCGATTCGATTACTATCTCATTTTAGCTCACACTTCGTCATTAAACTCCTTATTACTAGCATCAACTACTCTAACAACTAGCTCGGAAATAGATCACGTATTTTTAGAATCCCATTTACAAATTTAATTGTTGTTACCATTTTTACGGTAAACAGTTTGGCGCCCACCGTGGGGCTAAAAATAATAGTGGTTATTTTCTTGCTAGTTTCATTGCACAAACACACATTATCTTTCACACTTTTTCTTGTCCAAAATCCTTTGATTTCAGATCAAAATGTCCGGCTCGGTAAACGGACTCGAGAACGACAACCTCAAAAATTACGGGGAAAATGGCGTGGCTGTCCCGGTCGCCGGAGCACCACTATAAAATCCCGATAACGCACCCGTACCGATTCTAGCGGACGCGGACTCACAGGATACACAGCAAGCTAACGAAACTTCTCACACCGATGGGAGCATTCAGCATGTCGACCAACAGGAAGCCCAACAAACCCCGGCTCGGGAAACACAGGAAGTTAGTCTTCATGACATTTTTGAAATATTGCAGGCACAACAGTTGGCTATCGCTCAGTTGCAGAGCCATCCGGGGATCCCCAGCACAGTAGCGCCGAAAACAGCTCCCTGCACCGAATGATTACCCAAAAGATCAAGCGACAACGGATCGATAACAGACCCCGCCACAATGATGGCACTGGAGGATTTGTCCAAGAGAATAAAGTCAGGTTCATAGAGGTTCGTGCAATAGTTATCTCCTAGGGAAGAGGTCCTGGAACCCGTTTCACGGAATGCCGGAACTCCCTAGGTGCGACAGGGCCTTGGATCCCGATGAGTTCACCACCGCTTACACATGCGCGGAAAAAGGCAAGGACCTTCAAAATTATGAGTTTGAGTCCGTCCTGCCGAAGAAGTTCGGGGAAACACTCTCAAAAGGAACCATGATGTGGCGCTACAGCCTAGCGCCTAACCTCACAAACTCGCTTACCATATCAGCAGATCCCTCCGCAGGAGCACACACCGATGCCATCGAAGTAGTAACGAAGAGCCCGACACACCTGGGGCCAAACAACGAGAGAGTGAAACACCACAAGAAGTCTCGTCTCACTCCCTGATAGGACGAATGAGATTGCTCCCAGTTTCGGATGACTGGACAACTCAGGCCTTCGCTCGAAGTTTAAACGAAGCATGTCTGAAGACTCTAGGTCTTTTCAAATGACGCTTAGCTAGATACCCAGCCGAGACCTTGCCGTATACCGTACCCGACACCGGCCACGAATCAGGGCCATGGACAACCATTCGGGAGCCTTACAGGCCCGGTATACCCAAGCAGGCTCCCAGCAAAGAAACTAATGCCAAACAGATGGAGGTACCATCCATGTGCCGCGAATGGGAGGAAAGCCACAAGATGCAACCTACCTCAGGGAAATAATTCGAGGGAAACATCCTCAAAGAACCTTCAGTGGAACCAGATCTGATGAGGCACAGCCGGCAGAGGAACCCCGCCCAGCAGAGTACGGTTTCAACATTGCTATACCAAATATCATGATCACCATAAGCGAAACCATGTATGTGGAACAACTCAGGCCTATTCAACCAAGACCCTTTCAAAGGAACCACAACCCGGCGCGAGAACCGCAGGGCACGCGCGGCCACGGGGTCAAAAATGGCCACCAGCTCAGAGGGACGACAGCCGTGTTATTCAATAAAAATCACCAACAAGTACCATCGAGCGGTCAGGCTCGAGTCCATCCCCAAGGAAGGAAGGCAACCGGGAAGGATGAAGTGAACAAGCCACGGCGTATTACCACGACAGTGAAGGAACGGCGACACCCTCTGAGGACTCATAACATGGTAAGTGAAAATGTTCATCGTCAGGGCAAAGCGGGCCCAGGGAAATGTTTGGAGGACACCCTTACAACCAAATGAAAAGGCACCGAGGCTCCGCCCCGGCGTCACACTGACGCATTGGTAACCCTCTCCCTCATTTGATTATCTGAAATAAAACATGTGTTCATGAATCCAAGTGGTTCGGTCACGTACAACAATGATGTCGGACCAAAGTCAGTGGGGTGGTCCAAACTAACGGACCAAATCGCTCCCACATCCCGAATCCCTGGCGAATTCCAAATGACAAATCGCCACAAAAACCATTCTCTTGATACGGCTCGTCTAAGCTCGGGTCGGGACATCAAGCTCTGTACCACTGGATGAGGCACAAAGCACGGACGTCTTATTCAGGCGACCACCGGCATACCACCCGGAGACAGCGTTGGCCCCATTTCTCTAAAAGCATGAAACCCCTCGCAAAGGGCAGGACTAAGATAAGTCGATAGAGAATGATACACGACAAGAGGAAATTCTTCACCATCTGGCGCATTGCTGGCATCAGTGCCCCCACCCTCGGAAGGATCAAAAGGTAAGCAAACCACATCTTCAACCAAGCCTGATAAGACACAGCAGGGGCTGTATCGGGACTCATGCCTCGAAAGAGTAGGATCATACCAAATCTCAAAACGTCGCCTACACATCCTGCGGTGAGGAAGAACTGCTTTACTCCCTTGTTATTTTTTCACTAACCTGTATGCAGACAACTGGCCAGGATATTCAAAAGTTCTAACTCTACCCGGAGATCCCTAGGCTCAAAAAAAAGGTCTGTCGCGCTCTTTCTCCTCAATCGGACTTCTGCCCGGAAGAGGGCCTCATCAGCAAGATTATTAGCAGAGCAGCGTACCCCTAGAGGAGGATCCAATAAGGTCGCTAGCCTTCTTCTACAGTCCAACGACGAGGGGTGATCTTCTTCTAAGGGCGCCATCCCCTCGGGAGGACCAGGAAACGACAGACTAAGTCTCGATGGGGAATTATGTACCGGATCAAATGGTCCGAGAAGCTGAGCCCGCACGAGCCGAGCTCACGACAATGAAACAATGTATGTCTACACCAAGCAATAAAAGGATATGTTTTCAACATCTTATTCTCCAAACAAGGAAATCTCAAGTATACCCCCGACAGAGGCCTCTCCACCAAACACGTCCTGAGATACTCGGAGACTTAGCGTCAGCAATTCAACACCCGCACGACCCTAGGGTCAGAACTCCGGGCTCATAAAGCCCCCACAAGGCAACTCCGAGCTCACAAAAAGCGGTCTTCACGCTTAAACAAATTCGATAACTTGGAGACTATCATTCATCGCCAATCGCCATGCGTTGGAAAACCCAAAACTATAAGACCCCTAGCGGGCAAACTCGGTGTAACCAGATCTATTCTACATTACAAAAACTATAAGACCTCAACAGACATGACAAACTGTAAGACCTCAACATGCATGCCAAACTGTAAGACCTCAATAGGCATGACAAACTGTAAGACCTCAACAGGCATGAAAATCCCGAAGTTCAGGCTATACATCGCATTTGTAAGACTCCCGAAAGGGCATACCCTCGGTGTAGATGCCTGAACTATCACTCGGGATCAAAATGGCTCCGGCCAAACACATATGACTACGGTCAAAACGGCTGATATAGCCAAACTAACGCGACTCGGGGATGCCCGACCATCGCTAAACAAAAATCGCAGGCCATTACTCCGAATATACTTCGGAAAGAACCGGTTAAAACAAGCTTCCCTTAACAGGCAAAAACGAGCTTCGACCATGTCAGCTCCAAATCATAAAGGCTTTGACCTACTCAGCCTACGAGCTATGAACCTTCCGAGGTGCTCGAAACATTGCCGATAACGACTTGAAATCAAGGTTCTTCTAGAACCGACAACGGGTCAGGAAAAAATCTTTCAAAAGACCTTAACGAGCGGAAAACAAAGCCTACAAAAAGCCCACGGGAAAAAATAGCATAAGAGCCACTGTCGCCAGCTAAGCAAGCCTCTGGGCCACATATTAAAAGGTCTCTACGACCAAACAGCGTAAGAGCCATTGTCGCCAACTAAAAAATTGACAACTTGAGGAGTAAAATGAGCTCGAATCGTAACCCGATTCGGAGACCGGATCCAAAAATAGTTAACTATGCAAGCCTCCGGGCCACATATTAAAAGCTCTCTACGACCAAACAACGTAACAGCCATTGTCGCCAGCCAAAAAATAGACAACTTGAGGATTAAAATGAGCTCGAATTGTAACCCGATTCGGAGACCGGATCCAAAATAGTTAACTATGCAAGCCTTCGGGCCACATATTGAAAGGTCTCAATGACTAAAACAGCGTAAGAGGCACTATCGAAGGTCTGAAAATACTTAAGGGTCAATTAAAGCTCGAGTCGCCTGGACCCAAAAAAAGTTGAAACAATGGACGCCCGAGGGCAAGAAATGAATGCCACTATCATCCGCCCATGCAGGCAGGAAAGAGCTTAAGGGTCAATTGAAGCTCGAGTCGCAACACGACTTTGAGACTGGACCCGAAATAAGCAAACTACAATATGCCTAAGAGCACGACATAAATGCCACTGTCGCCAGCTGAGTGAGCCTCCGGGCTACCCACATGTAAGGTCACTTCAACTCGAAGCACAAAAGGCCATCGTCGTCCGCCCATGCAGGCAGGAAAGAACTTGAGGGTCAATTGAAGCTCGAATCGCAACGCGACTTAGAGACTGGACCCAAAATAGTCAGAACGGCAAATGCCCAAGGGCAAGAAATGGGAACAATTACTACCTGCCCGCACGGGCATAAATTATTTAAGGGCAGAAAGGCTCGAGTCAAAGCCCGACTCGGAGACTAAGCCTAAAACAGTTGGGCAAAGCATGTAAGCCCCAACACCTACTCACGTCAAGGATCGTACTTAAGAGCCCCCGGGCCTGTCTGATCAGTTCCGTACCTACAAGGATCCCGCCAAACAGCGAAACCAGCCTGCCTGGTCAAAATCAATGACAGAAAAGAGATGCAGAAGAAATAAAGCTTCAAGTCTCCTCTTATCTTACATACGCCAAAAAAAGAGGGCACACTCTCCATCTACAGACATTCTCTACAGATATCAAATACAAAGCAACAAAACGGCGAAATCTATGCTCCGCTCCAAAGGGATACAGATTGACGGTTTTGCTCTTCGCCTCATTATCAAGAAGTGACTGCGCGTCATGCTCGTCCACCCTTGATCAAGCCAATTCCTTTGAGAGAACGAAGCCGCTCGCACCAATATCCTCGAGTACTTCTCTTCGGGATCTACAACGAACATATTCCTTGATCCTCTCCTCCCAGTTGAGGGCTCGCTTCAGCTCGGCTTGAGCGTCCGCCGCGTCTTTCATACGAATCGTCATCTCCTGATCAGCCTTGGTTCAACTTAGTGGCGCTTCAGCCCCGACATCAATTATCTCAGCCCTAACCTTCGAGAGATCAGATTCAAGTTTCTCGATCATACCCGCTTGAACTTTTGCATTATCACGAGCCAAGCGGAGTTGGGCTTCGAAGGCGGGGACCTTGGCCGAGGAGCTTGTCTTCTCTAAAGCTTGAGCTTGCACCTGAGCCCTTAGCTCACCACAGGCAGTTCTGACGCGATCGATGTCGCCCTTCAGGTACTCCAAAGCTTTCGTCTTTCTCTACAGCTAATATAACAAAATTAGGGTTAACCTTAAGGGCCAAAGAGAGCAAAGCACGAGCTGCAAAAAGTTACCTGCTCCATCAAATAGCTCTCGTAGTTCGAACTTCAGTATGCCTTGTATCGCCAATGCAGCAACTCGACCTCCTTCTCTTCGCTAAGGAGCCTAAGGGACTCGCCCTTGCCCAAGATTTTCTGAAGCCTGGCCCCTTGACGGAGCAGCTCAGACATAAGCCTATCGCAGGACTGCACAAGGAAAGCTTAATAGGGGGAGGAGAACACGGAATACAGGAAAACTGCACCTAAACTCACTACGAAGTGAAGCCGACAGACTTCCTCGAAGTCAGAATACACTCATGTTGACCTTGCCTCTTCGGCCCCAGAATAACCGACCTCGGGCAAAGCATATTCACTCGAAGGAACTACCTCCCAGGAATCAGATACTTCGGGAGCAGCAGACTCGGACGATGCCCTCTCCTCGAAAACACAAGCACATTCAGCACCACTAAAAGCTCCATCACACTGCGGGTGCCAATCGCGTTTATCGTCGTCGTCCCTCGGCTCAAAGGCCGACGCCTTTTTCTCCCCTTCGAGAGAGCACTGCGTTATCCCGAAGAACCGCCCAATACCTACAAACGGCAAAGCCGATACAAAGGAAAGGAGGGAAATGTTACCTCGAATATACGAAGGCAAAGGCAGCATGCGTGCATACCTTGGTATTTCGATCCCCATCTGGCACGGAATACAGCTTGCCACCGACGCTCGTCGCAGGACAAGGGAGACAACATTATTACTTGACTGATTTTCGCTATAGGCAAAATCTAAAAAAGCACTAGACGCTCCACTCACGTGCATAATTCCACCCTTCGGGAAATGGAAAAAGCTCTATAGGGATAATGTCGACCGTACGGATCCGGATAAACCAACCGGCCCACTCTCGATCCCCGTCCTCTTCGTCGTCAACTACAAAAGGCATGGACGAATGGCACCACAGGGTTAGCAGGCCCTGGTGATGAAAGGGCTGGTATAGCTTGACGAGATGGTTAAGCGTGAATTCAAGCCCAGCCTTCTCCACAAAGAACCTCATCATCGGCACCACCCGCCAAAACGACGGATGTATCTGCGCCAAAGTAACCTGATACTTTAAGAAAAAATCAAACACAACCCTATCAAGGGGACCAAACGTGAAAAGATATAGATATACGCTCAAGAATCCATCAGTAGAGTCCGTAATACTCTCATCCGGGGGAAGTACCTGCAGCGCTATCCCCTCGCTCCATCCACAGCATTTTCTCACCATCTCCAGATGTTCCCCTCTTATCAAAGACACCATATTCAGAGCGAACTCCCGCGATTCCTGAGCGTCGGGAGCAGCACTTCCCACTCCCTGCCGAGCCGGTCCCGAAGTGGTTGCCATGACTATGGTAAAACTAACAGATTAGAACAAGGGCGTGCAACAACACTTTTTGCGCCTAAAGAAATGAAGAACCCTATGCCAAAGCGAAAGAGTAGCTATCTAAAAATAGTGAGGTCTTGCGAAGAAGCCAAAGCCGCCCCACATATATGCGAGAAGCAGTGACGACTCGCCTACCCAGAGTGAGCCCCGAGAAACCTACAGCTTCGATGTAGATCGACAGGGTGATACCCGATCCCGGAAGCAACCTTCGACGAGAAGCCAAGACTCGAAGAATTGTCCATATTATCTCTAATCTTGAGGCAGCGCTCTACCCCGAGGATCCTCGCCAAAAAGAAGTCGGACTTCAGGAAGCTTTCAACGCCATCACTCGACGAGAGGCAGTACCAGATCTTATGATTCCTTTTCTAAAAAAGAGGAATAAACACAAGAAGCTCTGATCACAAAAGGTCCACGAAGGTTCGAGGCAGGCGAGTACAGGTAACCCCTCAGTAGAAGTTCATCCTATACGTTTTAAGAAGGCTATCTGTGTCAAGATCAAAAGGGGACCCCCAGGTACCCGAAGTTGACCTTCATTCAGGATAACATCCCCGAAGGCCCTGGAATTCGGTGTATTATCCCCATACAACTCGGAGGGCACCAACAACCCGGGCCTATCAGATCAATTCATGATTGGTCCAAGGTAAGATGATGGGTTCAGAGGGGAGCTATGTCGATCGGTAGAAGAGTGGAAAGAACGCTCACGCCCAAGTTAAATGTCAGCGGTCAACAATAAAGGGAGAGATTCAAAAGGCCTCGAAGGGCATGAAAACATGCAATTACAAAGCAAGAATCAAATGCAAAAGTCAATGGGATATATTCATATTCATAAATATCCATGTACAACAGCCCTCAAGGGGTCATTACATACAATTACAAAAGCCTACAGAAGTCTACACCTAAAGCGGAAGAGACAAAGGGATGCACACACAAAGTAAAAGCCTGAAGACCGGTCCACCTTCGAAGGTCCGCAACAAGTGCCTCTGGATGCACATCCTCAGAAGTTTCATCCCAACCTTCCACACTGATATCCCCAAGGGACAAGGTGAGTGGCAGGGAGAATGAAAAAACGCCATAGCTCTCCGAAGCTCGAGGACCCTCTTTGGCCAAGGGAGCCTTAGAGAGACAGCAGACCGAACAACCCTCGGTCCCGCTTGCACGGCTACTTAGAATCCACTTCTTGGAACGTCTATCCGTGCAAGCCCCAACTCTCAGCAAAGCACCACGTCGAGCCGGGGTATGAAGGTGAGCAGCGGTGTATAATCCGAGCCCCCTTTTGAGCAGTGGTTCATAATCCGAACGATTGTCTACATGAGGGGGAACTGATTCCCCGTCCATCATCATCTCAGGCCAACAGCAGCAGCAAAATCCAGCATATCGACGACCATAACAATAACAAGACAGCGCGATTAAGCCCCGACAAAGGGCTACAACACGATCTAAGGGAGCTCCTCCAAACGGCCTTGAGGCCATGAGCCCCAAGCAAGATGTTCAAGGATAGAAGAAGATGATAAGAAGGAATAGGCAAGCAAGCCAACGAAGGGACTAGGATAGAAAAACAATGCCAAAACACCCCTATTTATAGAGGGTTACGACACGGTCATCGAGGCTTTGAAAGATTGACCGACGGACTCAATTAATGCATCCTTGGAGAACCGAATCCACTGAGGTACCTTCACCTTGGAGAGCGGGAATCGGGAGTGCATTGGATAAAGTCAAAAATACATGAGCCCATGGATGCCCGGTTACCACAAAACTCATGCCAGGAGTCGCTTCATTGGTACGACATCGCCGTAAGAAGCTCGAGGAGTCAATTGTCAGAATCATTTCCCATCACTTCGCTATGGGAAACGCGGAGACTATCTGTACGCGGCAAAATCAGAGGACTTGATTTCTCGATGTCAATTCATTTCGGAGGAACGCCTCGAGACCCCGACGGCGGGAAGCCACGACCGAGTTCCCAACCTCGGGGCTCGTTAAGGCCCGACTCAGAGAAAACGGTGATCGAAGCTAGGACAGAGGGGGAAGCTCCCAAGGCACATGGATAAGTCTGACAGGGTTGGCCTATCTAAAGCCTATGCTGAGGCATCGCGTCAAGCCATCCCATCTCCATACTTTGTAATTAATCTCCACGTACTCGTAGCTGAGTTCCCCTCCTATATAAAGGGGACTCACACTGCCTTGTAACGAACTTATGTTGTTCCATTTTCTCCACAAGTGCAATAATATATCTCTCTCTCTTTTCTTTCTAACTTGTTCGTTCTCACTGGCCCGAAGTCACCTTAATATTCATTGCTTTCTTACTAGTTCTCCATCGTATTGCTTAGTATTGGCCGTGAAGAGCCTTATTTGATTATATCCTCAACTGTTATCATATCCTCAATAGCTCGAGCTCGACCCTGACATTGACCCCGAGGTCCCCCTTCAACCAGACTTTTACTCGGGTAGCAGGCCCCTCGGTTCGATTACTATCTCATTTTAGCTCACATTTCGTCATTAAACTCCTTATTACTAGCATCAACTGCTCTAACAACTAGCTCGGAATAGATCACGTATTTTTAGAATCCCATTTACGAATTTAATTGTTGTTACCATTTTCACGGTAAATAGCCAGCAATGAATTTCCGATAATAATTAGCTAACCCAAGGAAAGACCTCAACTCTTTCACAGAATTAGGCACCGGCCACTCCACAATGACCTGCACCTTTTTTAGGTCTATCTGCACTTGATTTTGGCTCACCAAGTGCCCAAGAAATTTGATCTCCTGTCTAGCAAACTCATATTTTTCCATCTTCACATAAAGCTGGTACTCCCTCAAACGAGACAGCACCTTAATCAAGTGTGATATATGTTCATCCAAGGTCCGACTATAGATAACAATGTCGTCTAAGTAGACAATGACAAAATCATACAAGTACTCATACAACACATCATTCATCAGGTTGCAAAAAGTAGCAGAGGCATTTGTCAACCCGAACGTCATTACAAGGAATTCATATGAGCCATACCTCGTGACACATGTACTTTTAGACTCATCGCCTTCAGCTATCTGTACCTGCTAATAACCAGACCTTAAATCAAGCTTCGTGAACCAACAAGCCTTGCTCAATCTGTCCATAAAATCTTGCACCAATATAATCGAATATTTGTTCTTTACATTCACTTTGTTCAACGCTCGATAATCAACACACATCCAAAGCGTCCCGTCCTATTTCTTTTGAAATAAAATAGGTGCACCCAACAGAGCTTTTGATGGCCAAATCAGTCCCGCATCGAGCAACTCATTCAATTATTTCCACAATTCAGCCAACTCTTTTAATGCAATCCGATAAAGAGGTTGAGTAGGAGGCATTGAACCCGACAGCAACTCTATCTTGCGATCAATAGCCCTCTGTGGTTGTAGCTTCAACAAACTCACTCAATATTTGAGCGACGCAGTCTGGCACTTCAACATTCACATCAGGCTTTACCTCAACCATAGCAGCAAGGAAAGTATCATCTTCCCTTTCCAAACCTTTTTCGACCATCATGGAAGAAACTAATGAAGCCTTCCGTTGAGTTTATTCTTTCCCAAAAGGATGAACAACCTTCACAAAACCAAGAGTCATTTCATACATGATCATTACTCCATCCAAGTGAGGCATTGAAATACAACGATTTTTTCGCATAAAGTCAATTCCGAGGATCACCTCAAAGTCCTCCAATAGAATCACCATCAAGTTAACTTTCCCTTTCCAGTTCCCAACAGACATAGGAATGTCGTAAGCCATACCCACAATGGCTTGGGCTTTCGCATTTACAGTCTTCATGTAGGAGGGACACTTCCTCACATTCAACCCGTACTTCTGTACCAATTTTGCCAAGACAAAAGGTGTGAGTAGCGTGAGTGTCTACCATTGCTATCACACCCTTTTCTCCAATTTTCATTTCAATGTGCATTAGCAAAGAGTGAGGGTTCGTCTCATCACTTGTAGCATTAAGCAGCGAAATGACATTCAGCAATTGAAAAGGATTTACTAAGGCAACAGCAACGTCTTTACCTTCTCCTTCCCGATTATTTTCTATAGCAAGCAAAGCATTAACCCGTTCCCGATTTGGACAGTTTTTGGAAATGTGAGGTCCGCCGCAAGTCCAGCAACCATCACCCTTTTGTTGGCAATGCCTTTGTTTCTAGCAGATCCATCAACGGTACCATTGCCCTTTTCTACGATTTCTTTTCGAAATTCCTTCCTCCATTCCCATTTCTTCTCCACTTTTTTCTTAGGTTTTGAAGTAGAAGAAATTTCAGAAAGACTACGGGTACTGCGATAATCCACCAATGAATCCGCTGCAGCAATCGCACTCGGGAGATTCTTCACATTCTGTCTCCTGAGTTCGTTTTGTGCCCACGCTTGCATACCAGAAATAAAATTATGCAACTTGTCATCCTCCGACATGTTTTGTATATCCAACATTAAGAAAGTGAATTCCTTAATGTAACCACGAATTGTTCCAGTTTGCCGCAAACGTTTCAAGCAATCCCTAGCAAGACAAGATGCGTTGCTAGGTAAAGACTGGTCCTTCATTTATTTCCGGAGTTTCTCCCACATATCGATCTTAGGTCTGCCTGCACTTTTTTCATCAGCCATGCGAGTTCTCCACCACAATTTAGCATCTCCCATTAGGTACATGCTTGTAATTGTGACCTTCTCCCCGTTTGGAACTTTAGCAGCAACAAAATATTGCTCCATATGACACAGAAAGTTCTCCAGTTCTTTAGCACTACGCGCTCCACCAAACGCCTTCGGATCAGGGATCTTTACCTTATAACGTTCTTCACTGCCTTGGCCAGGAGCAGCCAACGCCCTTCGAAGAACAGTAATTTCCAAGTTCAGAGTTTCGATTTTCTTCTTCAGATCCACAAGTTGAACATTCGTGGCCTCACACATTTTTTGAATACCTTCACGAAACTGATCCATTCCATCCTCTATACGGTATATCTCAGTAATTAGATCAGCCAGATCCAAAGGAGCATCAGTCACACCAATCAGCACCTCCAACCTTTGCACACGATCACGCAAGTCTGAAGTGGATCCACTAGCCATGGTCCCAATTCACGAGCAAAGCTCTGATACCAATTGTTACAGGGCCAATTTTCGTAACCAGCACTGCACGCCAGTAGCCTGACTCTCAAGCCACTCAGTCTTACTTTTTTCGCACACAATTTGATACTTAGAATTATTTCAGACTTGTAAAATGTAAACAACACACAGTAGTACAGGTAAAACCCAACCTTTATTCTATTCTCGCAGAATACAAATGACACTAAGTTGGAAGGCTCACATATGCTTACTTGCCTTTACCAACGAAATACAACAATATAAAGGAGGCTGCCTATGGCAGATTTATAAGGGGCAGTTACACGGAGCAGTTATACAATGTGCTTGGCACATGCCATGCCTAAAAACAAGCCTAAACACTTAGCCACGTTTTTGAATCCATTTTCCCACGAAATGCATTCAACTTCAGCACTTTGGAAAACTGCAACATGTGCATTGCACATGGCTAACTTTCACAGCACATGCACAACACACTTCTTCTAAATCACATGACTTGCACACTTATTCTTCAGCTCTGCCCACACTTTGCCTTCTGCTTGCCTTGCCTTGTCTTTGGATCATGTTTCGCCCATAAGCTCATGACAATGCCTTGTCACAACCTTTGCCATCCCACTGATCTGCACGCATGCCTTAGTCAAGTGTCATGCGCTTTCATTTGCCATAGTTGTCGCCCACAATCAAGGTTGTCTTGCCAACACTCAAGACACTTTGTCTAGCTTACCTGCCCAAGTCCATGCACTAACTTAGGCACACTCCCAACTCCGCACATTGCTTGCCAACACCCGCATGAACCTATGCCAATGGGCAATGTACAAGCCCTTGACATTGGTCATGCGTGACATCTGTCATGTCTCAATATTAGGGGCTAACACCCACCACCATCATTCTCAACGACAACCAACACTCATCCACCTCAACTATCACAACTAACTACCATATCACTATCAACAACCATAGCTGGCACTGGCCATCATTATAAACTACCACCACCACCAGTCGCCATTATTAACTATCACCATACACCACCATCATCCTCAATCATAATAGCTACCACT
This sequence comes from Nicotiana tabacum, assembly GCF_000715075.1. Lineage (NCBI taxonomy): Eukaryota > Viridiplantae > Streptophyta > Magnoliopsida > Solanales > Solanaceae > Nicotiana > Nicotiana tabacum. Next base: position 90,091,311 of record NC_134087.1, read on the forward strand.
ACCAATCATCACTAACTACTACCCTAAACTACCACCATCAACCAAATCTACCACCAACCACTGCTTTTAGTCGACATTCATAAGCACTACCGTTAGTCATTGCCACCAGCAACTATCATATTTTTTAAAAATTGTATCTTTTATTGATGGAATATTAGATTAATTAGTATTTTATTTGAATTTTATGTTTATTAATTTTCAAATAAAGTTAAATTTTTATACATTCAGACATTAAAAATCAAACAGTTTTAATCATTTAATATTTAGATCTTAATACACATCTTGACATTCAGATATGTATTCAAATTCAGATGTCTTAATCTTAATACATATCTTCATATTCAAATGTTTTAATCTTAAAAAAAAAAATGAGGCCTTAGTGAGATACTAAATTTTTTGAGTTTCTAAAAGTATTTTAACGTAAGTTAGTTCATATATTTGGTCCTAAATATTAGAACATTAATGTATACAAGGAAGCAATTTTGTTGATTTTAATGTCCTAAATATTACAGCTTTCTACATAATAATTTAAATATAAAAAGTTTTAATAAATAAAATTTTATTTGATCTCATAAATATTAGGAAAAATCGGTAAATGATAATTTTGTTTATTGTAAAATTATTTTTTAAAGAGTTAAAAAGGTAAAGGAGGCTTCATATTTTTAATATAATATAGATTAAAATTTGGTTTGTCGTTTGCCGTAAAGTACTGTATAATGTATGTGTACGGAAAAGGGAACAAATTACAAAAGAGAAAAGCAGAAGCAATCATTCCATTTGCTTGGGGAATAAGCAGCCCCCAATAGGAGCCATAATAACTTATAGGCAGTAAACTCAGGCGCTCCATCCAACTTTTCATTACCTCAGCCATTGCAATAGCACGTGACTTTGCAAGAGTCTCTCATCCCTCGTCAGCTAATTTTCCAATCCAAACCATGCGCTGCTCTGGAGTCTGGAGTTTGGAGTAATTAAAGATTTATTTTATTCATTTATCATTACTCCACCGAGTGCGGAATCAAAATATTGTTAATTTTTACTAAAAATACTCAAATAAGTGTAAAAAAAAAAATTACCAAAGTATATATAACGCCACTAATAGTGGCGCTATACAGTAACGTTAACTGTACTGTTACTGTATAGCATCACTATTAGTGGCGTTATACTGACAAACTTACATAGCGCCATTAATAGTGGCGCTATATGCCTTATACCTGAAGACATAGCGCCATTAATAGTGGCGCTATACCCCTTAATACAAATCCCCCATCTTCTTCTTCTTCTTCGTTCCATCTCCGTCTTCCATCTCCCTCTTTTCACTTCTGGTCCCCCCCCCCCACACACACACACACACAACCGATCTGCCCCCATTTTAAAAAAAAAATAAAAAAAAATTGGGTCCCCCATCACATAAAAGTTTAATATTTGTGGTCCCACTGTCGAGTAGAGCTTCGTGTTATTGTGGATTCACTCTTCCGGAGTCAAAATTTCGATCTATCTACATTTCAAAAATTCTAAATCGAGGTATTTCGATTTATTTTAAGTTGAAACTTTTATAACAATGCATATTACTTGATTTGTATGTGTTCTATTTCGGTTTGTGTTTATTTTTTCCGAAACTAGCATGTTAAATTTTATCCGGATTTAATTTTAGTGTTGTATAAAAATATGTAAATTAGTCTAAAAATGTGTTTGTTAATATCCTCATGTATATTTATGTGTTTTTATGCCGTTTAGTTTAGATTATTTTTTAGCGTAGTAAAATGTATACTTTATTAGCGTAGTAAAACGTAGACCTTTTTAGCGTAGTAAAACGTAGACCTCTTTAGCGTAGTAAAATGTAGAGCCTTGTAGCGTAGTATTGTGTAGTAATTGTTTAATTATCTTATATTCTAGCACGAAACCCATATATATATATATATATATATATATATATATATATATATATATATATATATATATATATATATATATATATATATATATATATATATATATATTTTTACAATTAAGTTATTAAATAAATATGAATAAAAATTATTAAAAAAATATAAAATTATTAATGATAGTTTGGTACCACTGAGCTTCAGAAAATCTAGCACGAAACCCATAATTATAAAAATTATATATATATATATATAATTTTTACAATTAAGTTATTAAAAAATATGAATAAAAATTATTAAAAAACATAAAATTATTAATGATAGTTTGGTGCCACTGGGCCTCAGAAAATCTAGCACGAAACCCATAATTATAAATATATAAATATATATATATATAAACCCATATATATATTATTTTTACAATTTAGTTATTAAATAAATATGAATAAAAATTATTAAAAAAATATAAAATTATTAATGATAGTTTGGTACCACTGAGTTTCAGAAAATCTAGCACGAAACCCATAATTATAAAAATTATATATATATATATAATTTTTACAATTAAGTTATTAAAAAATATGAATAAAAATTATTAAAAAACATAAGATTATTAATGATAGTTTGGTACCACTGGGCACGAAACCCATAAGTTTATATATAATTTTATACAATTAAGTTGTTAAAAAATATGAATTTAAATTATAAAAAACACACATAAATTTTAATGATAGTTATTAAAAATTATGAATTTTCAGTTGACGACATGGATGCACCTATACATCCCGGCCCTCGGACGTCGGAGCTACTACCCCTACAGCCCCAGCATAGATCCGAGCATATATGGGGGGAGAGTTGCTTACGCAGACTTTTCGGGGCAGGAGAGTGGATTTATTGTGGGAGTTTTTGACTCCTCCCCGCGTTCTACATCCCCGTGTGGTCCATCACCTGGAGGAGATGGGATTATATAGGATCATTAGCATTGGCCGGATACAGCTCGACTATGCTTTGATCACGGCGTTGATTGAGCGGTGGCGACCGGAGACGCACACTTTCCATCTGCCCATCGGCGAAGCCACCATCACACTCCAGGACGTTGAGATTTTATATGGCCTGTCCACCGATGGCTTGCCAGTTTTACTGCCTGGGAACATGAGATATTTTAACCGGGCTGCATATATGGATATGTTGCACAGGCTCACGGGCTTCAGGTCCGAGGACCCAAATGTAGCAATTGGGAGTAGTCGTATGCAGTTGGTCCCCATTAGAGACCACTTGGTGCAGATCCACGATACTATCACCGACGACTCAACGGAGGTGGATGTGGAGCAATATACGAGGCTGTTGTTGCTCCTTCTATTTGGGGAGGGGGGTCTTGTTCCCGAGCACTTCGGGGAATCTAGTGAGCCTTCGTTTTCTGCATTATATTGCGGACTTTGATGATACAGTCAGCTACAGCTGGGGTGGTGCTGTCCTATCTTTTTTGTACAGGCAGATGTACCGGGCATCCATGGGAACACAGAGAGACGTTTGTGGCTTTCTGCCACTTCTACAGGTGACAACTTATTCAAATAATTTGTCGTTTAGTTCCAATTCTACCTAGTTAGAGTTAATCTTTACTTCAACTTTCTGTTTTAGGTTTGGGTGTGGGAGCGATTTCTGCAACTTCGGCCACCTCTACCACAGCTACCGGCTAATGTACATATTCCTGATCTCCCTCTAGCTTGTAGGTGGGTATTGCGTCGTAGACTTGCACGAGAGTATCATGGCCATCATAATCTCCCCTTCTATAGGGATGTGTTGGATTTTCTGGAGGATGCACAGGTGAATATCTAACTAAACTTACCAATTAATATTTAACTAGGTGTTGCGCAAACTAACGGTTTGTGTTATTATTTGATAGTTCATCTGGATGCCGTACAGCGAAGAGCTGATAGGTACCCTGCCAGCGTATTGCACGCACGGTCGCCATATTTGGAGGGCTTCTGTCCCTCTCACGTGCCTCGATATTGTTGAGCATCATGCCTCAGAGCGAGTATTTCGTCAGTTTGGATTTCCGCAGTCTATACCGACTCAGCCTGCATGGGACCCTTTACATTATGAGAGGGATGATAGGACGAGAGTGGACGACACATTTATTGAGTGGCTGACAGCGCAGTTGGGTATTTGGGACAGCCGAGGGGACTTGACCCCAGCTCCGCAACACTTTCCTATCGAAGTTTATATGGCATGGTACCGCACTGTTTCCCGACTTTTTATCGGGAACCCAGTTCATCAGGTAGATGGTCGATACGTCTCATACGCCGGGAGACATGAGGCTCTGGTATGTTTTCTGTTATTATCAATTACTTTAATAGTAATTTCTAGTCAAATACGTAGTTTATATTAAAAACTTTTGTGCAGGCGATTGGATTGCATACCGTATATCGTATGGGGAAGCAGATGCAGAGTTATGTCCACGACCCTGTGATCATGCAGGACTATAGTCGTCGCATAATGGATGTGGCTGCCCAGACACTGCAGCGAGGCCGATCGGATCAGCGTTTGGCACACCAGCCAGATTATGTTGACCCAGCCACATACCAGCGAGGTCGTGGTATGCCACGGGGTGGTGGCCGACGAGCTGTTGCTGCTCCACGACGACCTGCTGGTGTTGGACGACGCGGTCGTGGGCGGAGAGGAGGTCCCCAGCAAGGGGGCTTTGAGGCTCCTGCTGATGATGTTGCTGCTGATATGGGAGGTGGCATGCATGAGACCGACATGCCGTCTTACAGCCTTGGCATTTATGACACTCCAGGGACGTCGCAGGTGACCCCATCGGGTCAATTCTTGATCATGGGCTCGGATTTTCAAGGAGTGGAGTTGGGTAGATATTTCCCTGGCCCGTCTACCACTGATGAGTCTCGACCGATCCGAGATTTTGATAGTGGGCACCGACTGAGTTATGGCAGCTCATCACATGCGCAGGTATGAGTTTATTAGTATTAATTTTATTACTGTTTTTACTATAACTTATTTATTTTGTTTTAACTTTATTAATTTACTTTTTTAGGCTTCATGCGATGCTGCGATAGATGACTACATTCAGGATCCAGACACGATTATGGTAAGACAATATAAATTTTTGTGAATTGTTATGTAGTTTTCTATACTAAGTTTGATATTATTATGTAGCCTTCTACTGGACCTGACAGCACCACCGATACATGTCATCCTATGCCGCATCCGGCCATAAGGAGACGACTTGATGATGATGATCCTGATAGCGTACTCGGGCGGCAGGGGATGCACCTCAGGCCAACGGCTACTTTGAGACACACCGGATGCGGGACACATTGATTCGGTCTTCCATATTTTTGTTTTTTTGGTGTAAATAATATTTTTTTGTACATTAACAACAATATTTAGTCGAATATGACAGTTACTTTTTTTTAGTTCAAATTTCGTTTTATAGTTTTTGGTATAGTAACACAACAACTTAAACTTAACTTCCACTTAAATTAAAATAAAATTAAGTACAACACACAAGGAAAACATTAGTACAACACAAACACAAACATAACAGGCCAACATAATAAAAAGACATGACATATGAAAATGACACTAAACACATACACGTAAATGCTCCATCCTCAGTTGTCATTTATTCTTCACTCCAACCACTTAAATCGTTCTTCCATTTGTTTTTTTTCTTCTTCTAACTCTCTCACTCTCGCCTTCACCTCCGCAAGTTCCCATTTATATTTTTTGTTGCGTTCCTTGTGTGCTTCACAATTCCATTCAGCTCTCTATTTTTTATCTTCCACCTCCTTTAGTTTCTCCCTCATATCTGTAATAATTCTATCTGCCTCCTTTTGTATTCTATGCTGGTATAACAACATATTATGAAATTCATGTAATCTATCCCTGTAGCTTTCCTGATAACATGGTTCCTCAGCCCATTCATCAAATTCACAAGTAGGTTCGTCGGGTTGCTTGTACAACTTGTTCATACAGCACCAATAGCGGCGTCCAACGTTAGCACCTTCCCACCCACAATCCATCATGCATGGTTTTCCACATAAGCAAATTGGTGGACGACCAGGTTGAGCCATTTGTGAACTATTTGCTTATAATAAAAAACTTACTTACTTTTAATGAAATATTTCTTGGGGGAAATTTTTAGCACACAAAATAACTACAATGACCCCATTATTTATAGGCTAAACAATACACATATAACGCCATATCTAATGGCGCTATATTAGATAGCGCCATATCTAATGGCGCCATATCATGATGATGACGAGACGACTTTATGTCAGCCGGTCACACATATCTAATGGCGCCATATCATGATATTTTCAGCTTTTTCAGTTCGACAAGACAAGACACACATAGCGCCATATATATAATTTGTGTATTAAATATCGTGATAGCGACAAGACAACACACATAATAAATATACCGATAATTATATTAAATTATTATTTAAATAGGTAAAAAGGGAAAGTACAAATCATAATTAACAAACAAGAAAATATTATTTCATAAATACTTAAATCGTATACATAACAACTAATTATTACAACATGAACTCATGGGTAGTTAGGTACAATAGAAGAACACCCGCCCTGAGCTTGATTATTGTTGCCACCCAAAGGACATTTTCTACGGTCGTGGCCTGTTTGCGAGCATATACCACATTTGCGTGCATATACGATATCACTAACATCCATTTGGTTCCGTATACGCGTTCTCTTCTGCACCTGTCTTTTATGCAAATAGGACTTGTTACACACCATTTTAAATGATTTTGGGGGCCAGTAATGCTCAGAACCCACTGGTTGCAGCTGACCACTATATGTGTTTACGTATTTGGAAACACTATATTGTTGATCAATATAGTTGGTCTCCGCATAACCAACACGTTGAAAACACTTGATGGCATGTGAACAAGGCATGTGGTAGATTGACCATTTCCCACATGAGCATAACCTTGTGGATTCATTTACAGTATGTACATTATTACCCCGATTATTATGGATAGCGGTGCGAACTTCAAAAATACCTCGTTCGTTATCATATTGCAAAAAGGAATGCCAATGTGCTCGCCGTCTGTATTTCTCTAATCTCTTCATAGGCACTGGCATAAATTCAACACCCCTTTCCATCAATTCCGTTGCAGCTGCAGACCGTTGTACAAACCTCTCCGCCATCTGCTTGAACGACATACGCACCATGGCTGTGACGGGCAATCCTCTTGCCGACTTTAATAACCCGTTGAAGGATTCTGACACGTTTGTAGTAAGAATTCCCCAGCGTCTGCCACCATCTGCATGCAACGTCCACTTTTCAGGATCATGTCGCATTAACCAACGATATGCTGCATCGTCTTCTTGCCTGATAGAATCCATATGCCTCCGGAATTTATGTTGTTGGTGGTCTGTTGCTGCCATCCACATCAAATCATGTAGATCTTTTTTGGGATGTGCCTTCTTGAAATTGGCCTTAAAGTGCCTCACACAGTAACGGTGGTATGCATAAGGTTCTTGCCAGGCAGGAAGGTTCTCCACAGAACTTAATATACCCCCGTGCCGATCAGATATTAGACAAATACCTGAACGATGTTTGACAACGTGCTCTTTCAAGTGGTTCAAAAACATTGTCCACGTCTCTGTGCTTTCATTTGCACAAATAGCAAAGGCTAGAGGAAATATCTGTCCATTTGCATCCACAGCCACGACTATCAATAGCTTGATATCGTACTTTCCATAGACATGAGTTCCGTCTATGGATATTACGGGCCGGCAATACGGAAAACCATCAATTGCTGGCTTAAACGCCCAAAACACGTAATTGAATATATATTCTGGTTTACCCGGACTCCGCTCAAGCTTCCATTCAATAACTGTTTCGGGGTTAAAGTGTTGCAGTGCAGCCATGTAGCTAGGCAGATCTGCAAATGACTTATCTCAGTTACCATAGACTATTTCAAACGCTCTTTTGCGCCCAAGATATGCCTTTCTTTTAGTAATTGTGTGGCCATATTCCTGGTAGACTGTTGTAATGCACTCTTTGATTTTATACCTTATGGACGCTTCGATGTGCGGAATAAGTACAAGAGATATCAAGTCAATATCCAAGTTGAAGTGATTCCCGTTGAAAGTGTCCATTTCGCATGTGTGGGTGGGAATGTATTTACCCACTTTCCACATACCTGTTTTCTTCTTCGACGCACGCAACATCCAATTACATGGCCAAAACCACCTGCGGCAAATAGCCTTGTATACCGTCGTACTTGACTCTGATACCTGCATCTCACGACACTTTTTAACATTGTGCATTTTACAAAGCCCTGCTTACGCGTGCTTTATCAGGAAAAAGCATCCCCTTTGCAAGCACCGTTGGTCTAGACTCATCCCACATTGCTGTCCGGATTTCATCAAAATCCTGTGTGAGAGCTTCCACATCCGGCACGGCTGACAAGTTATCAATATAAGGAATCTTCCTTGAATGAAACGACACTTCAGACTCGTTCACTTTTCGTCTATGGGGGGCTCTCTTCAAATCCGGTCCTTCCTCCCCGTCCTCTTCATCACCATCCTCACGAGCAAATGGTGTCTCGTCTCCCGATTCATCGGCATTGTTATCGTAATCGCTGTTCTCTTCCTCACTTTGTTCATCTGCCAGATCCTGATGTAATATGTCGTTTTCGGGCAATTGAGTGAGTACGGGTAGTTCAACTTCCTCGTTTTCACTGCACATTTCAACAAAAATATAAGTTGCTAAATTAATAAATGCTTTATATATGGCTGTAGCTTTTCACTTACAAGTTGTAATGTGATGACATTCCATGATGGACGTTTTCAGTTAGGTGATGACTACCGGATGGGTCACTTGTAAAATTCATATCCGGCCGGTACCCCCTATTAAATAAATGAGCGTTAAAATTTATTCAATACGCAAAAATATACATATTAACGCAAATGAAAATTGAAGTTTACCACTCTTCTTGTGAATTATGGAAAGCAGGGTATAAATTATTTTTTCGCTGCTCATTCGCCGACGGTGATAAATTTAAATCAAGAAAAATTCTTTCATCTGGAACATGTCCGGCAAAAACTGATCCAGAATAACCACCCGATGACTGGGGGTTATCTCTACTACGCACAACCTCATTTTTTGGAACGTCTTCGACCTTCACGTACATCTCCAACATTGTGATTACAAGAAATTCCCGGCATTCGTCCGGAGTCCTCAAGAAATCACTCAAAGTGTCATCATCGTCGATGTTAAACTCTGAGTAAAAAGCAACCCCTTGCGGCGTAACGGAATACGGATATCTTCCGGTTACTTTGAGTATCACTGAACGTTTTCTCACACTCATTTTTTTGCATAACAACGATATCAATGTTTCGTACTCAATTGAAAGTGGCAATTTAACATTACACTTAGCAGGTAAACTGTAGCCTACAGAGTTATTCTCCATCACAACCTCACCCTCACCCCCCCAATATAATGATACTCTTATTCTACGTTCTTCAGACATAATGAAAAAATGCTGGAGAATTTAACAACAATAGAAACCAACAAGAGTTAAAAAAAATTTTGAATGAAGTTGTGGCGATTCTACGATGTTTATATAGAAAATGGCTAGCCGGGTAAAAAAAAATTTCTTGTATATAGCGCCACAAAAAGTGGCTTTATACACATTTAAATTATTGAACCCAGACATTATTGGTGGAGTCAGGGTATAAGGCATATAGCGCCACTATTAATGGCGCTATGTAAGTTTGTCAGTATAACGCCACTAATAGTGGCGCTATACAGTAACGGTACAGTTAACGTTACTGTATAGCGCCACTATTAGTGGCGTTATATATACTTTGGTAACTTTTTTTTTACACTTATTTGAGTATTTTTAGTAAAAATTAACAATATTTTGGTTCCGCACTCTTACTCCACCAGCAAATAATTACAATAATTCACAATTATCTGTTATAAGTTTTAATTCAATACTATTACTCCGCTCGTTTTATTTTATGTGATATTTTTAGTTGTTATTTCATTCAAAAAAGAGTGATTTTTATTTTATTTTATAGTATAGTATATATTAAAAGCATGAAAGCCTTTAGCGAAATATCGTTCGCCTTTTTTATCCTTATAAAATAGAGTTCACACTAAACAAAATAGTCTTTTACAATTATTTTCCTAATAGTTAAAACTTTGAAATAAACTAAAATTTATTATTAAATCTTTCCTTATTTGAATTATGTAAAAAGTCCTAATATGTAGGACTTTAAAATTCATTAAAATTTGACCTTATATAAATTTATAGTTCCTTATATTAATATAACTATAACACCTACTATATTAATTTTTTAATACTTAATACTTGAAATAAATTTTTATATAAAAGAATTTATTAGTTTTGAAGTTTAGGGACAACTACATTATGTACAAAATTAAAAAGAAATATTCCTAAAATCCTAGGTGAATAAAGAAATATTTGAAAAATATGTCCAAAATTTTAGCGTAAACAAAGAAGTCAGCTAATGATAAGATTTTAATGCAAATGATTCTCGGATTCTATGATTTTTTATATATAAAAATTTTAGGAATGTATATTTATCTTTTCTAATCATGAAAATTCTAATAGAAAATTAAAGTATCTTTATCTTCAGTTGTTATATGATATTGCTGCTTTTTTATACTGAATTGCATGATTTTATCACAGTCAAATTTTTGTCTTGATCAATATTTTCATAGTTACATAAAAAGTTTCTTTCCAATACTTTGATTAATTAATGTTCTTAAGGATGAATGGTTTAATGCACTTTTCTAACACTACTTAATCACAATACTTTAGATTTAATCTATATATATGCCTGCAAATTGTGTACATAGCAATTTTTTAATTGATTTAACAAAATAACTCATTGAATCAACTAATTTGTTAAAGAATCAAATTCAATTTTATTTTATTTTTACAATTCATCATATAAGTAATTGCAAAACTTTTAGTGTGCATACATTTATTTCGATAAAAAGAGTATTGAATATTAAAGAAATAAAAAATTGAGCAACATTAATTACAATATAGTATTGAGAGTTGGTTACACGCGCAAAGCGCGTACCCTAAGACTAGTATTATATAACTTGGTAGGTTAATCAAACTCTTCCCGTATGGATTTTCCAATATCAGTAAGTTCTTGATATCATGAAAAAAAACAAGTTCTTGATATAGTTAGGCAAGCATCATATTTATTTAAAAACTACTAATTAAACATAAAATTGAATTAATTAAAGAAACTTAAAAACATGTAAAATAGCCTATTAAAGAATTTATTACATAACTGTTTACCCATAAAACTGTGCAATTGAATTTGTAACGTGATTTATAGACACGCGAATTAAATTAATGCACGAATATAAAATTATGAAGAGCAAAACCAAATTAAGTAAGAGTAGTTGAAGGAAATACCAGCCTCGGCCTTGAATTGAGCTTCTCCGGAAGCAACAATAATATTAAAAACAAAGTGCTTAGCAAAATTATGTTAACAGAATGAGAAAGTAATATTAGTCTTTTTTCATATAAGTCTTTTTTTCTTTTTCAGTGAGTAGAAATTTCACTATTTATAATTAAATTAGGAGAGACAAGATCCCAAATCGAGCGGCTCTTTAAGGTGAATAAAGATCTCTCTTGATAGTTGCACAATGAGTGACTGTAAATACTAAGATTCTTTGTTACGTCTACTCTTTTAATCATGTCTTCTTCAACCGGTATCTTGCTTTCAAACGCTTAACTCCGATTTCAATATCTTCAGAACTCGTATACACTGATCGCATGTTTGTAGCCAGTGCTAGTTATTTACTGGCTCATATCCTCTTTACTGTCACGTGTCAACTCGCCAAATATCCGTTTGTTATATACTCATACAATAATTATTTACAAGCCTAAACCCTTTTGGGATTGATTTTCAATTATATTCGAGCTCTCTCATGTGTTTTCTCTAGTATTATTATGTAGATCATCTATTCCAATTTAAGCAAGAAATATTTTTACACCTAGTGTTATTGGCGGTGCAAATTTCGACAATGCAGAGCTCACAATGCCACCATCAATAATCTATAGCAATTAAGGCACTGTTTGTGATTTTATGCTTGAAAAGTGTAATAAAGATTTTAAAAAAAAAAAGGCAGCATAAACATAAAACGAAATCAGTTTCCAATAAAGTTTACAACAAAATGATCAGAAACATACTAATAGCCTTTTTGGCGAAGTTTTTTCAAGGGTCAAAAGTACTTTTTTTCCCATAAGTAATTATTTTTTGACTCAAATTGAGGTGTTCGGCTAAATTATTTTTGGGGAAAAATTACTTTTGGAAAGAAATAGAAGTAGTTTAGTTTTTCTTCTTTCCCAAAATATCCATAACAAAATATTGTATATACCAAAATGATCTTACCTTTTTTAAAAATAATACTTAAGACATTAATGTATAAATATTTTTTCTTATTTTTAGGATTGTTTCTAATACATTTTAACTATATAATAAGCAAAGGTTCCTTGGACGATCAAGGGTGTTTTGGTAATTTTATACATGGATATTTCTAGAACCTGGACCCATTATTATGTTAATACAAGACCCATTGAAAGTGGACTACATGTGTCCTTTTGTTCGGATGAGATCCCCTCCAGTGACTTTTCGTCCAATTTTGCTCAATGGTTTACACATTAATTACATGTGGCAATCCTACTATCATATGGGTGAGATCTACTATTCTAAATATGGTAAAACAATGTTGAATAAACTATAATAAAAATTTAAAGGCCACTGACAGAACCGTTTAGTGCAACGGCACTGCCAGTTAGAAATCTAACCCCTCTTACCCAAATGCAAAAGGTGTTTGGAATCGATATTATTTATCCTTTTCAAAAGTAATCTAACAAGTATCACTACATTAATAATGAGATTAAAAAATATATTCAAAATATATAGCACTATACATCTTATTATGATACCATTATTTTTGAGTTCAATATCTCAAATATAATAGTAAAATTAACTAAAAGTAAATTGACATAAATTATAATAAATTATTATTTTTGAAAAATTTTAATACATATATCTGTTAATATATAAATATATAAATTAAAATTAAAAATTAAATTCATTTAATACAAACCTGATCATGAGGTAGAGAATATGAATTTCATGCATTTGCAAAAATATTAAAACTAAAAGATTCTTGTGCAAATAATAAACATTACAAACTTGTTAAAAGAATTTAATAAAATATGTTTTAATATTTCTGTCAACATCTGAATAAATTTAGGAGATGTTCTTGAAAGAAAAAAACTATGTTGGAATAAGCTCGTACAAGTCATATTTTAAGAAGCACTTAATTCAAATTATTAAAATCATTTCCTTTGCCATTGAATCTTGCAAATAAATAAAAGGAACGATGTAATTGTTAACATTATAATGATACATGAAATATTTTAATCATGAATTGAAAAAGAAGATATATTATACATGATTAATATAATTCGTATTATGAAGTCGAGCTCTAGTAGCGACTTTAACGTGAATGCTTTTATATTTGTTGAATAATTTTTTAATATATTTATATCATCTTATAAGAATTAAAGTACATTTTAATTTTATTTTCATATTTTACTTAAATAAAATGAAAAGATTTAATTATTATTGTAACACCCCGTAAATTCGACTCAGGTATGAATGAGTTAAAGGAGTAGTAAGGTTATATTTTGGGCATGTAAAGTCCCATCGGGATGATTATGGGTGAAAATAGTTATTTCAAAATCAAGATGAAAAGTGAGATGCATAAGATTTGACAAAATCGACTAAGTTTGCAGAAGGTTCGTATTCCAGAAGGTTTTAGTGAAAATGAGTAAGGAATTTGGGAAAACTCAAAGCATGAAAGTTGTAGGCTTTTGAAATAGCTTTCCAACGATATATTATGAAACCCGAACGGATCTCTGTGTAAAAAGTTATGCGTATTTTACAGAACAGTATGCGATATGCGCGCCGGTAGCGCGCTAATTTTAAGGCAGTGTTACTGCCGTTTAGTGCGGTCAGTAGCGCGGGCAGGCCTCCAGATGCGCGGGCGCGCTAGTGGGGGGTCGTTTTAAAGCTATATTTCATCCCCCACAGCCCCAAAACATAAAAACTTGCTCTAGAAAGAGGAACTCTCAAAAACCTAACTCTTTAAAGGTCCTTCCACCACCCAAGGTAAGTTCTAATGGTGATTCTAAGTTAATTTCAATATCCCAACATCTTATTAACATGGGTAAACCCTCCATATCATTAGATATTCGTTTGGGGCATCATTGTTGAGAGAAGAAACCCTAGAACTCGAATTCAAGAAGATTGAACGTCAAAAAGGTAATGTCTTCACCCTCTAATTGATTCTAGCATTGGATTAATGATTATTGACTCAAGTTCATGAGATATGAGTTGATGAGTTTGATAGAAAAGCATGAACAATTATAGGTTTGGCTTGTTGATTGTTGATTACTGGTTAAGGGTGTTGTTTACCTTATGGATGATAAAGAATAATGTTGATTATAACTATTTGAGACTTTAGAATTTATCTAGGAGCAAGAAAATAGGTTATTGGGTGTAGAGACACCATTAATAAGGACTATGAAGCTTTATGCCACCAAGTGTTTGAGAAAATGCCTAAGTGACCAAAATATGAGTATTATTGCTAATACGGAATCCCTTTGACTTGTATTGATATAGATTGAAGTTGAAGGGGTTGGCGAATGTTGTATTATGCTCAAGAGCAGGAAGTTAAGGTATGTGAGGCCAACTCTCTATGTTTGGAAATACTAATGATTCTCCCTACACTACGTTTCTTTTACGACGTATCAATTGCCTCAAAAATATAGTTAAGCCTAGTTCCTTGAATAGTAGTAGAGCTTCTATTCTCTAGGTTTATAACCCATTCATGACTTTCATTATGAACGTTGTGAGCTTAGTGCGTATTCAATATAGACTTGGGCTTGATGCCCCCGAGTCTTAGTATAGATTACTCAGTATGCCATAAACCGTTGAAGTTTCAGTGTTCATAATCAGTTCAAGAATACATGTCTCAGTCTAGTCCTATTCAGTATTCCAGTATTATGTAACTCAGTGTGATCCAGTATTCCAGTATTATGTAACTCAATGTGATTCAATATTTCATTATCATATATTGCAGTATGATTCTCAGTTCCTGATTTTAAATCCCTGAATATTGAACACTTGTATTTGGGCATGAGGCCGCAGTTTATGCATCTTTGTGCCTGAGGCCGCAGTTTATGCTTTATGAATTTTGGACCTGAGGTTGCAGTTATGTATATGTATACTTGGGCCCGAGGCCGCAGTTTAATATTCAGATAAACAGGTTGTTCATCATTTAGAAGAGGGAGTATTCATATCCTTACTTCCTTTCAGTTCAATTATTAGTTACCGTTTAGTTATCAGTTATCATATCAGTTACCAGTTATTAGTTCAGTTATCAGTTATCAGTTTAGTTACCAGTTATCAGTCCAGTTATCATTTCATTTATTAGTTATCATTTCATTTATCAGTTATCATTTCAGTTTCAGTTTCAATAGTTATCATTTCAGTTATCAATTATCAATTCTCAGATATCAGCTTAGTTTCGATTTCAGCATTTGTAATTCTTTCTTTCAGTTGTTTTACATACCAGTACAATTCAAATGTACTGACATCCCTTTTTGCCCGGGGCCTGCATCTCACAATGCAGGTAATGATTTACAGGTCGACGACGCAGAGCGTTAGGATTCTCATACCAGCTATTTGGTGATCCTCAGTTCTTTCGGGGCATTATCATTACTTTACAGCCTTTTAGTATTTACAGATAGTCAGTGTTTTCAGTACTTCAATAAAGGCTTCATAGACTAGAGTAACAGTTAGACAGAGTCTCAAACTTTTCATATTAAGCTATGTTGGCTACAAATATGTTTCAGAATTGTATTAGTATTTCCGCACTTTGATTTATATCATCCAGACTTTCAGTATATTAGCATATGTTAGTTTATCTTCCGCATTTAGTATGTTATAATATTACATGTTGATTCAGCCAGTCAGTTGGTTCGCTCGGTCACATGTAGTCAGGCACCAAGTGTCGGGTTAAGTCCAGGCCCAGGTTCGGGGCGTGACAATTATCTTTAATAAATATAATATTTTAAGATTACTTATGAACTTATTGTGATGACCTTAAAGGTCATCTCTTATTTTAGAAGTCAAAACTGTGTTCCGAGGCCTTAGAAACCATTTATTGTCTCACCTCAATTTGCGTGCGCAGTCTGGGCGCGTTTCTGGAAAGCTTTTATGTGAAATTTTAGAAAAATAATGAATTTGGTCTTCAAAATTGGTTAACGTTGACTTTGGTCAACATTCTAGGTAAACGGACCTGGACACGTGATCGGACGGTCCCGTAGAGTCCGTAGTAAAATATGGGACTTGGGCGTATGCCCGAAATCGAATTCTGAGGTTCCAAGCCCGAGAAAAGAATTTTTTAAAGAAAATTTATTTGCTGAAAAATATAAAGGCTTTTAGAAGTGAAATGATGCATTTTCTTGATGGTATCGGGCCTGGTTCCAGATCCCGGTACAAGTTTAAAATAATAATCAAATTGAATCTGTGAAATCTGGTAAGAATCGGAATTGGTTTGACATAAATCGGACCTATAGTTGAGAATATGGAAATTTCAATGCTCTTGGGTAATTTCATGAATTTGAGGTTAAATTCGTAGTTGTTGATGCTATTTTGATGATTTGATTACAAAAGCAAGTTCGTATGATGTTTTTCGACTTGCTTGCAAGTTTGGTTTGGAGCCCCGAGGGCTCGGTTGAGTTTTGGATAGGCTACGGAGTGAATTGGACTTAGGAAAATTGCAACTGGCATCTGGTATTTTTGCTCAGGCCTCTGATCTCGCAATTGCGAGATCAGGCTTCGCAATTGCGAAGTGGTCAGGCTTGGGAAATACAATAATAGTGTCGCAATTGCGAACCAAGCCTAGGAAGGCCCTTATCGCAAATGCGAACGCTGGGCTGGGAATTGCGAATTCCCCTCATCGCAAATGCGACGCCCCCCTTTGCAAAGGCAGAGATAGCAGGATTCTAAAGGGTTCGCAATTGCGAACCCCTGGTCGCAATTGTGACATCTGCACCTGATAAGTGGAATTTTTGATGGGATTCTTCTCCATTTTTACAACTTTTCAAACCCTAAACTCCCAAGACGATTTTTTGAAGAGAGTTCTTCCCCAAATCATAGGTAAACGATTTCTAACTTATTTTCTTGCAATATATAACATCTTTTTACATGATTTCATTTCTAAATCAAGGGTTTTTCATGGGAAATTGGGTGTTTTTGGGTAGAAGTTAAGATTTTTAAATTTTGGGGTTTTGTACCTCAATTTGAAGTTCAATTTCAAAACTAATTACATATTTGAGTTCATGAGTGAATGGGTGATTGAATTTTGGTTTTAACTTCGGGTTTTGACCACGCGAGCCTAGGGTCGATTTTTGGCTTTTGGGGAAAACAATGGGAAATCTATTTTCATGCATTAAAATTGGTTTAATTAGCATTTATTAATGTTATTAAGTAAATTGTTGCTAGATTCAAGTGAATTGGAAGTGGAACCGAGAGGTAAAGCGGTAGTTAAGGCTTAATCTTGCAGTGGATTCGAGGTAAGTGTTTGGCCTAATCTTAACTTGAGGGAATAGGAGTTGTGGTCTATTTGTTATGTGTTTGTATCGAGTACGGCGTATAGGTGTGGTGACGAGTATCTATACGTTGGTTTCAAGCATGCCCGTGAGTCTTATATCATGATTGTGGTGACTCTATTATGTATCGATCATGCTAAAATTGATGTTATTAATGTTGCACAAAGCTTATGAAAGTTTCTTGGTAATTGACTATTGTTGAGTATTGACTCAAATTGAAGTTTTATTTTGTAAAGAAATTTTTGAAAAGAGATTGGTTATAGATGAATCCCTTGCCGGGATATTTTGTTGATATTGTTGATTCCCTTGTCGGGATGTTATTGTTGATATTATTGATTCCCTTACCAGGACATATTGTTTTTATTGTTGGGGTGAGGAAGAGTGTAAAGCATGAAGGGTGATATCGTGCATGGTATTGTGAGAGAGTGTAAAACACGAAGGGTGATGTCGTGCCGATATTATGAGTGTTAATGCATGAAGGATGATGTCGTGCCGATATTGTGAGGAATAATGCACGAAGGGTGATGCCACGCCGATATTGTGAGGAATAATGCAAGAAGGGTGATGTCGTGCCATTATTATGTGAGGTAATGCACGAAGGGTGATGTCATGCCATTTCTGTTGTTTCATATGTTGAGAGCGAGAGTAAAAGCACGAAGGATGATGTCGTGCACGTGTTACTGTTTCATTATTCTTGTTGATGTAGATATGATGTTCATTATGCTTCTTTATTGACGTTTCTTTATTGCCTTATGGTTAGAACATGTTATTCCCTGCAGCATGTCCTCTCCCCACTTTATTCTACTGATTCATGTTATTATGATTCTGTCTGTATATGATTTAACTACACAGGTATATATGATTATCGTGTCCTAGCTTCGTCACTACTTCGCCGAGGTTATGCTCGACACTTACTCAGAACATGGGCATGGTTGTACTGATACTACACTCTGCACTCTTTTGTGCAGATTTCGGTACCAGACCCGTTGAGTAGCTGGGGTAGCTGCCTTCGGTCCAGGGAGACCAAGGTAGGTCTGCTGGCCTCTGCAGAGCCTGAAGTCCCCCTTCCCTGTTTTAGCTTTCTGTCGTCTCTTTCCTTTTCTGAGAACAGTTGTACTTTCTTATCATACCAATATTTGTAGTAACTTGTAGATGTTCGTAAAGTTGTAACACCAGATTCGTGGGTAGACTTGTAGTGGATTATTTGATCATGTTATAACTCTTCCGCATTTATAGTCTGTTTGACTTTAGTTTTTGGCTTATATCTGTTTGGGTTGAATGTTAAATGTTTAAAACCTTAATAGTTGGCTTGCCTAGCTACCACGAGTAGGCGCCATCACGACTCCTGAGGGTGGGAAATCCGGGTCGTGACAAGTTGATATCAGAGCTCTAGGTTGTTTATGTCTCACAATTCACGGACAAGCTAGGTAGAATCTGAGGGATCGGTACGGAGACGTCTATGCTTATCCCCCAGAGGCTACAGAGTTTAGGAATAACTTCACATCTATTCTTCTCTATCGTGCGATTTGACTTCTCAATGCTAATTGAACTTCTACTCTATTCTTTCGCAGATGGTGAGAATACGTGCTTCTTCATCCACTGATTAGTAGCCCAAGCCCCCAGCGGCAGCTCCTACGAGGGGCAGAGGACCAGGACAAGGTCGTGCTAGAGGCCGAGGCAGGGGTAGGGCTTAGCCCAGAGCAGCAACACCAACGGTGAAGCCTCAGGTAGAGTTCGAGGAAGAGGCTCCAGCCCAGACCGTTCCAGCAGGGCCAACTCAGGTTCCAGAGGGGTTCATCGCTACCCCGGTACTCTAGGATGCTTTGGCCCGTCTAGTGGGCCTTATGGAGAGTGTCTCCCAAGCAGGCTTACTTCCTATAGCATCAGCTGTCTCTCAGGCTGAGAGAGGAGCACAGACTCCCGCTACTCGCACTCCGGAGCAGGTGGTTCCCCAGTTTCAGACTCCAGCAGCTCAGCCAGTTGGGGTAGTTCAGCCGGGTGTTGTGGCTCAAATTGATGATGGAGCAGCTATGTCTACTGATGCTTTGTGGAGGTTGGACAGGTTCACCAAGATCTTCACTACTACTTATGGTGGTACATCTTGTGAGCACGTGATTTTTGCCTCACACGAATTACTCCAAAAGAATTCCCAAAATTAGGTCTTTTCTTTAATTATGTGTTATTCTAGGAATTACTGTGCGATTTTCCTGATTGTTTGCATATATTTGTGGGCATGTTTAATTTTATTAATGCATTAAAAATACAAAAATATAGCATTGGCATTTAAGATTTAATTTTTACATTTTTTGGAATTAATTAATAATTAGGTATTTTACAAAAATGAAAATTCAAAAAATAATAACATATTTTTGTAATTTTAGTCAAATTGTGTGATTTTCTTTTAATTTGGCATTTAATTGTTTGTGATAATTCAGAACTTAAGAGATTGTTAAAAACAGAAACTTAAGGGTAATATTGGGGATTGTTTAATAAAAAGGGTATTCACCTAATTGAGAAGCTTCTCAATAGTGGTAGGGTTAGAATTACACTAGCTAGTTTAAGTGGACAATTAAGAAATAAAAAGCTGAAAATGATAATGGGAATGACACTAATTGATTAATTTAGAGAAAATAAGTTAGTGGGGATAATTAAAATAAAGGAAAGGACATTAGTAATGGGGATGGCATTAATTTAGTGCCTATAAGAAGGGAATTCTAAAGGAGATAGATAGAGGGAGAGGAAAAAAGAAGGGGGCGGAGAGAGCGGTATACACTCGATATACACTCTGGATACACTGGATATACAGGGGCAGAATTCATTTTGGAGAGAGTAAAAAAAGATAGAACCAAATTTTCTGAAATATTGAGAGCGGAAGAACACCAGAGAGAGTTCAAAGCTAGAAAGAGAAAACAAAGAGAGATTTTAGGACTATTTTTCTTCTCCATTTTTACTGATTTTTTCCGTGTTGCTGGGATTTCTGGATTGAGGTGTTGAAGCTACTGTGTTGGGCTTTTTGCTGCTGTATTTTGCTGTTTGCTGTTGCTGATTGCTTACCCCATTTTTCTGTTCTACATACTAGGTACATGTCCTGAAACTCGATGTATGTAAATATCCAGTTGAAAATGAATGAAGTGGAGGCCTAGTGTAACTGTTTTCTTGCAAATTGAATAATGGATCTTTAATTTTCAGAATTTGTCGATCTTTTCCCATTAGTTGGTTGAGAGATGTATAATCTTTCATGATAATTCTAATTGGACTAGTTCGAATGATTGTTTGTAATCTCACCTAGATTTCATATGCTCAAAGGAAAGAGATGAATGAACTCATATTAATATGTTAAGTTACGTCCCTATTTCGGTAATTCGAGCAGCCACTGGATTTGCATTGTATTTGACTATTTTGCATTGCCTATGGCAATTGAGAAATGAATGTTAGAAGTAGATTTGATCTAACTTTCAATGCGTGAATTAATATGTATATAATTTTCTTTAAGAGTTGAATTGTCTAATGATTTAGATGCAATTTAAGGTATTAAAGTGATTATGTACACGTTCGCGTGACATAATTACGATTCTAAGAATCAATTCGGAGTATGCGTTCGCGTAATTTCGAACCAACTTTCTCAATAATAAAATGATTGCTAATAGGCCGCTAAATTAATTTTAGTTCATATAGATTGAGGTGTGTCATCAATAATTTAATCATACATAGCCCTCGTATTAATTTTGATATAAAATGACAAATGTTTGTAGTTTGCTTTAGGCACATTTAATATACTATCGTGGTTGTGGGCACGTTCGCGTGACATAATTACGATTTCTAAAAATAAAATCGGAGTATGCGTTCGTGCAACTACGGTCAAATTTTTTTTTTATAATAATAAAGCGTTACTAATTGGGAACACATCCGGGTGACATGATTTTTGACGCACCAAACAAACGGGTGCACGTACGCGTGACCCGTTTCAAGATAATTTTCTTAATCAAAAAGCGTTTAAAGTTAAAATTGCACATAGGTTCAAACTGTTCTAAATCAGATAATTAAGCCGGATATAACAGTTAAGCGACCGTGCTAGAACCACAGAATTCGGGAATGCCTAATACCTTCTCCCGGGTTAACAGAATTCCTTACTCGGATTTCTGGTTCGCGGACTATTAAACAGAGTCAATCCTTTCCTCGATTCGGGATTTGAACCGGTGACTTGGGACACCATAAATTATCCCAAGTGGCAACTCTGATTTTTAATAAATAAATAATCCCGTTTCGATTGTCCTTTAATTGGAAAAACTCCACTTACACCCCTACCTTCGGGTGTAGGAAAAAAGGAGGTGTGACACATCTCTGTCACGAGGTTCTTCAGAACATGGGGATAGTGGAGACCAATGGGGTCGACTTCGCTACTTTTCGTCTGTCAGGTTTCGCCAAGACTTGGTAGAGAGATTTTTTTGTGGCTAGACCAGCTGGGTTACCGACTTTGACTTGGAATCAGTTCTCTCAGCTATTTCTGGAGAAGTTTCTGCCTATCACTCAGAGAGAGATCTATTGGAGGCAGTTTGAGCGCCTTCAGCAGGGTTCTATGACCGTCAATCAGTACGAGACCAGATTTATTGCCTTGGCCCGTCATGCTCTTATTATACTTCCCACCGAGAGAGAAAGAGTGAGGAGGTTCATTGAGGGACTCGCTTAGCCTATTCGACTGCAGATGGCTAAGAAGACAGGGAGCGAGATTTCTTTTCAGGATACGGCCAATATGGCCAGGAGAGTTGAGATGGTTCTATCACAAGGGAGTGGTCGGGGGTCTAACAAGAGGCCTCATCATTCGGGCAGGTTCAGTGGTGCCTCATCTGGAGGTAGGTATTCATTTGGTAGGGGCCATTCTCCGGAAAAAACGAGGTAAAAAAGACTTCTCAAGTCTTGTGGAAGAATATAGGACACAAGGAGTTCGGGGGTCAAATTAAAAATAACAAAAGTTATGGATAATTTTGAACATCTCCAACATTTCCCGTGATGTTTGAAATATCTCAAGAATGTTTGAAACATCCCCGGAATGTTTCAAATATCTCCCGGGATGTTTGAAACATCCCGAGGACGTTTCAAACATCTCCCAGGATAGTTGAAACATCTCCCGAAAGATGTTCCAAATGTCCTGGGGATGTTTCAAACATCACGGGAGATGTTTCAAACATCCATCGGGGTGAAGGAGAAAGGGGATATTTTTGTAAATAAGAAAACTTTGGGGGTTTTAAAGTGTCCCTTCTACTCAATTCTTAACACTTTTGTCTTAAAAATTTATATAAGTTTTAAAGTGTATTAAAAATTTAAGTCCTCCCCATTCTCCCAGGCCGTTTCATTCAGCCTTTCAGGCTTCTCACGGTACTCTAGGTGGCCATGGTTCTCATATACAGTATTCTAATCAGTTTCCCTATAGTTCACCACCAGCTCCTATTAGAGCACCGCGCTCCAGAGTTTTCAAGGTGGTTACTCAGGCCGTCAGGGTCAGCAATCTCAGCAGTTGAGGGCTTGTTACACTTGTGGTGATACGAGGCATATTGCTAGATTTTGCCCTCGAGCACCAAGCAATTCTCAACATCAGGGTTCTCGTGCCATGGTTCAAGCATCGAGTGTTCCACTGCCCGCTCAGCCAACTAGAGGTAGGGGTCTAGGTGTTAGAGGTGGAGGTCAGGCCGTTAGAGGTGGTGGTCAGGCAGCTAGAGATGGAGGCCAGCCAGTAGGAGGCCGTCCTCAGGATGTAGTTTAGAGTGGTGAGTCCCAACCCCGATGTTATGCTATTCTATCCAGACCTAAGGCTGAGGCCTCCGATGTAGTTATCACATGTACGGTTTCCGTTTGTAGTAGAGATGCTTCAGTTCTATTTGATCCAGGGTCTACATATTCCTATGTGTCATCTTATTTTGCCCTTTATCTGGTTGTGGCTCGTGATTCTTTGAGTGCACCTGTATATGTTTCTACACTGGTGGGTGATTCTATTGCTGTATATCGAGTCTATCGCTCGTGTGTGGTTATTATTGGGGGTCTGGAGACCCGTATAGACCTCCTACTTCTCGATATGGTAGACTTCGATGTCATTTTAGGGATGGACTAGTTATCCCCTTATCATGTTGTATTGGACTATCATGCCAAGACTGTGACCTTAGCCTTGCCGAGTTTTCCTTGATTGGAATGGAGAGGGACTCCCAGTTAGTCTATCAGTAGGGTTGTTTCTTATATAAAGGCTCGGCGTATGGTTGAAAAAGGGTGCTTGGCTTATTTGGCATATGTTCGTGATTTTAGTGCTGAGGATCCTTCTATGGATTTTGTGCCCGTTGTTCATGAGTTTCTAGAGGTATTTCCTTCAGACCTGCCGGGGATGCCACCCAATAGGGATATTGACTTTTGAATTGATTTGGCTCCAGGCACTCAGCCCATTTCTATCCCTCCCTATCGTGTGGCCCCGCTAGAGTTGAAAGAATTGAAAGAAAAGTTGCAAGACCTGCTTGATAAAGGATTTATTAGACCTAGTGTCTCGCCTTGGGGTGCGCCGATGTTGTTTGTTAAGAATAAGGATAGATCAATGAGGATGTGTATAGATTATAGGCAGTTAAACAAGGTCACAATCAAGAATAAGTATCTGTTGCCGAGGATTGATGATTTGTTTGATAATATTTAGGGTGCCAAAGTGTTTTCGAAGATTGATTTGAGATCTGGCTACCATCAGTTGAGGATTAGGGTATCCAATGTCCCTAAGACAGCTTTTCGCACTCCGTACGGACATTATAAGTTCTTCGTGATGTCAATTGGGTTGACAAATGCCCTAGCAACTTTCATGGATTTGATGAACCGAGTGTTCAAGCCTTATTTTGATTCATTTGTGATTGTCTTCATTGATGATATTTTGATCTATTCCCGCAGTCGGGAGGAGCATGAGCAGCATCTTCGAGTCGTTCTCCAGACTCTGAGGGACAATCAATTATATGCTAAGTTTTCGAATTGTGAGTTTTGGTTGAGTTCAGTTGCATTCTTGGGTCATATTGTATCAGCAGAGGGTATTCAGGTGGACCCTAAGAAGATTTTGGCAATCAAGGATTGGCCTAGACCCATATCAGCTACAGAGATACAGAGTTTCTTAGGTTTGGCGGGCTATTACCGTCAGTTTGTGAAGGGTTTTCATCTATAGCATCCTTGATGACCAGGTTGACTCAGAGGGGTGCCCAGTTCAGGTGGTCGGATGAGTGTGAGGCGAGCTTTCAGAAGCTCAAGACAATTTTGACTACGTCGCAGGTGTTGGTATTGCCTACAAGTTTAGGGCCATATACAGTGTATTGTGATGCATCTCGTATTAGACTTGGTGCAATGTTGATGTAGAATGTCAAGGTTATGGCATATGTTTCGCGACAGTTGAAGATCCACGAGAAGAATTATCCAGTTCATGATTTGGAACTAGCAGCCATTGTTCACGCGCTGAAGATTTGGAGGCATTATTTATATGGCGTGTCATGTGAGGTGTTCACGGACTACAAGAGTTTGCAATACTTGTCCAAGCAGAAGGAGATAAATTTAAGGCAGAGGAGGTGGTTGGAGCTATTGAAAGACTATGATATCACCATCTTGTATCATCCGGGAAAGGCCAATATAGTGGTCGATGCTTTGAGTAGGAAGTCAGCCAGTATGGGCAGTCTTGCGTATGTTACGGTCGGTGAGAGACTGCTTGCTTTGGATGTTCAGGCTTTAGCCAATTAGTTCGTGAGGTTGGACGTTTCTGAGCCCAGCCGTGTGCTAGCTTGCACAATCGCTTGTTCTTCATTATTTGAGCGCATCCAAGATCGGCAGTATGATGATCCTCATTTGCTTGTCCTTAGAGATACAGTGCGGCACGGAGGTGCCAAGCAGGTTATAGTCAGAGATGATGGAGTTTTGAGGATCCAGGGTCGTATTTGTGTGCCTAATGTGGATGGACTTCATGAGTTGATTCTAGACGAGGCCCATAGTTCCCGGTACTTTATTCATCCTAGAGCCGCTAAGATGTATCAGGACTTGCGGCAACATTATTGGTGGAGGAGGATGAAGAAGGATATTGTGACATGTGTAGCTCGATGTTTGAATTGTCAGCAGGTAAAGTACAAGCATTAGAGACCTGGTGGTTTGTTCCAGAAGATTGAGATTCCCAAGTGGAAGTGGGAGCGTATCACTATGAACTTCGTTGTTAGACTCCCACGAACTCAGAGGAAGTTCAATGCAGTATGGGTTATTGTAGATAGGTTGACTAAGCCAGCGCATTTCATTCCTGTGGTCGTTTCCTATTCTTTTGAGCGGTTGGTAGAGATTAATATCTGGGAGATTGTTCATCTTCATGGCATGCCCGTGTCTATTATTTTTGACCAAGGTACGCAATTTACCTCGGATTTCTAGAGGGCAGTTCAGCGTGAGTTGGGTACTTGGGTCGAGTTTAGCACAACATTTCATCCTCAGACGGACGCGACTATTTAGATTTTGGCAGATATGCTCCTAGCATGTGTCATTGACTTTGGAGGTCCGTGGGATTAGTTCTTGCCATTAGCAGAGTTTGCCTACAATAACAGTTCCCTATGAGGCATTATATGGTAGGCGGTGTCGGCCGCCAGTCGTATGGTTTGAGCCGGGAGAGGCTCAATTGTTAGGTACAGATCTAGTATAGGAAGCCTTGGATAAGGTTAAGATCATTCAGGATAGGCTTCGTACAGCTCAGTCCAGGCAAAAGTGTTATACCGACTGCAAGGTTCGTGATGTGGTATTCACGATCGGATAGCGAGTGTTGCTTCGAGTGTCGCCCATGAAGGGCGTGATGAGATTTAGTAAGAAGGGCAAGCTAAGTCCTAGATTCATTGGTCCTTTTGAGATTCTTGATCGAGTGGGAGAGGTGGCTTACAGACTTGCGTTGCTGCTGAGTTTATCAGCTGTGCACCTAGTGTTTCATGTGTCCATGCTTCGGAAGTATCACGGCGATCCATCCCACGTGTTAGACTTCAGCACTGTCCAGTTAGACAAGGACTTGACCTATGAGGAGGAGCCGGTAGCTATTTTAGCCCCGTAGGTTCGTTAGTTGAGGCCGAAGGATTTCCCTTCAGTTCGTGTGCAGTGGAGAGGTCAGCCCATTGAGGCAGCGACCTGGGAGTCCGAGTCTGATATGCGGAGCCGTTATCCTCTTCTTTTCACCGACTTAGTTACTTTTCTATGTCCGTTCGATGACGAACAGTTGTTTTAGAGGTGGAAAATGTGATTACCCTAAAGGTCATCTCTTGTTTTAGAAGTCAAAACTGTGTTCCAAGGCCTTGAAAGCCTCTTTTTGTCTCACCTCGATTTGTGTGTGCAGCCCGGGCGCATTTCCGGAAAGCTTTTATGTGAAATTTTAGAAAAATAATGAATTTGGTCTTCAAAATTGGTTAACATTGACTTTGGTCAACATTCTTGGTAAACAGACCCGGACCCGTAATCGGACGGTCCCGTAGGGTCCGTAGTAAAATATAGGATTTGAGCGTATGCCCGGAATCGAATTCCGAGGTCCCAAGCCCGAGAAAAGAATTTTTTTAAAGAAAATTTGTTTGCTGAAAAATATAAAGGCTTTTAGAAGTGAAATGATGCATTTTCTTGATAGTATCAGGCCTGTATCTTGATTCCGGATCCCGATACAAGTTTAAAATAATAATCAAGTTGAATCTGTGAAATTTGGTAATAATCGGAATTGGTTTGGTATAAATTGGACCTATAGTTAAGAAAATGGAAATTTCAATGTTCTTAGGTAATTTTATGAATTTGAGGTTAAATTTGTAGTTGTTGATGTTATTTTGATAATTTGATTATACAAGCAAGTCCGTATGATATTTTTAGACTTGCGTGCAAGTTTGGTTTGGAGCTATGAGGGCTCGGGTGAGATTTGGATAGGCTACGGGGTAAATTGGACTTAGAAATATTGCAGCTGGCATCTGGTATTTTTGCTCAGGCATCTGATCTTGCAATTGCGAGATCAGGCTTCGCAATTGTGAGATCAGGCTTCGCAATTGCGAAGTGGCCAGGCTTGGGATATGCGACCACAGTGTCACAACTACGAACCAAGCCTGGACATGCCCTTATGCGAACACTGGGCTGGGAATTGCGAAGTCCCCCTATCGCAAATGCGACGTCCCGCTTCGCAAATGCAAAGATAGCAGAATTCTAAAGGGTTCGCAATTGCGAACCCCTGGTCGCAATTGCGACATCTGCACCTGATAAGTGGGATTTTTGACGTGATTCTTCTCCATTTTTACAATTTTTCAAACCCTAAACTCCCATAGACGATTTTCTTGAAGAGAGTTCTTCCCCAAAACATAGGTAAACGATTTCTAACTTATTTTCTTTCAATCTATAACATCTTTTTACATGATTTCATTTCTAAATCAAGGGTTTTTCATGGGAAATTGGGTGTTTTTGGGTAGAAGTTAAGATTTTCAAATTTTGGGGTTTTGGACTTCAATTTGAGGTCCGATTTCAAAACTAATTACATATTTGAGTTCGTGAGTGAATGGGTGATTGGATTTTGGTTTTAACTTCGGGTTTTGACCACGCGAGCCTAGGGTCGATTTTTGGCTTTTGGGGAAAACAATGGGAAATCTATTTTCATGCATTAAAATTGGTTTAATTAGCATTTATTAATGTTATTAAGTAAATTGTGGCTAGATTCAAGCGAATTGGAAGTGAAACCGAGAGGTAAAGCGGTAGTTAAGGCTTAATCTTGTCAGTAGATTCAAGGTAAGTGTTTGGCCTAATCTTAACTTGAGGGAATATGAGTTGTGGTCTATTTGTTATGTGTCTGTATCGAGTACGACGTATAGGTGTGGTGACGAGTATCTATACGTTGGTTTCAAGCACGCCCGTGAGTCTTATATTATGATTGTGGTGACTCTATTATGTATCGATCATGCTAAAATTGATGTTATTAATGTTGCACAAAGCTTATGAAAGTTTCTTGGTAATTGACTATTGTTGACTATTGACTCAAATTGAAGTTTTATTTTGTAAAGAAATTGTTGAAAAGAGATTGGTTATAGATGAATCCCTTGCCGGGATATTTTATTGATATTGTTGATTCCCTTGCCGGGATGTTATTGTTGATATTATTGATTCCCTTGCCGGGATGTTATTGTTGATATTATTGATTCCCTTGCCAGGACATATTGTTTTCTATTGTTTGGGTGAGAAAGAGTATAAAGCATGAAGGGTGATACCGTGCATGATATTGTGAGAGAGTGTAAAGCACGAAGGGTAATGTCGTGCCGATATTATGAGTGTTAATACACGAAGGATGATGTCGTGCCGATATTGTGAGGAATAATGCACGAAGGGTGACGTCGTGCCATGATTATGTGAGGTAATGCACGAAGGGTGATGTCGTGCCGTTTCTGTTATTTCATATGGTGAGGACGAGAGTAAAAGCACGAAGGTTAATGTCATGCACGTGTTACCATTTCATTATTCTTGTTGGTGTAAATATGATGTTCACTATGCTTCTTTATTGATGTTTCTTTATTGGCTTATGATTAGAACCTGTTATTCCCTGCAGCATGTCCCCTCCCCACTTTATTCTATTGATTTTTGTTATTATGATTCTGTCTGTATATGATTTAACTGCACAAATATATATAATTGTCGTGTCTTAGCCTCGTCACTACTTCATCGGGGTTAAGCTCGACACTTACTCAGTACATGGGGTCGGTTGTACTGATACTACACTCTGCACTCTTTTGTGCAGATTTCGGTACCAGACCTGTTGAGTAGCTGAGGTAGCTGCCTTTAGTCCAGGGAGACCAAGGTAGATCTGCTGGCGTCCGCAGAGCTTGAAGTCCCCCTTCCCTGTTTTAGCTTTCTGATGTCTCTTTCCTTTTCTGAGAATAGTTGTACTTTCTTATCAGAATAATATTTGTAGTAACTCGTAGATGTTCGTGAAGTTGTGACACCAGATTGGTGGGTATAATGGATTATTTGATCATGTTATAACTCTTCCGCATTTATAATCTGTTTAACTTTAGTTTTTGGCTTATATTTGTTTCGGTTGAATGTTAAATATGTAGAACCTTAATAGTTGGTTTGCCTAGCTTCCATGAGCAAGCGCCATCACAACTCCCGAGGGTGGAAAATTCGGGTCGTGACACTTATAATATTAGGCAAAATACCTTAAAACCCCACTAAATTTGACACGGATTATTAGTTACAGCCTTAAACTATTCGTGATCTTAATTACCTCCCTCAACTTGGCCTTTTGAGAGCCATTACCCTCCTAGACCCTGATGTGGCAAAGAATGTGGGTGCACTCGCTTGCCACGTGGATTTTTCCTGTATATATGGCATTTTTTTTTCAAAAATAAAATATATTTTTACCTTTTTAAGTATGTTACTTCTCTAGATAATTCTTTTTAGAATACAATTTATGATAAAATATGGATAGAACAATATTATTTAGGCTAAATTTTTTTATTTGGCTAAAAATAATAAAGTTTTTGTTAATCTTTTTTTGAATTTGACCTTAAAATAAAAATTTATACAATATATATATATATATATATATATATATATATATATATATATATATATATATATATATATATATATATATATATATATATATATATATATATATATATATATATATATATATATATATATATATATATATATATATATATATATATATATATATATATATATATATATATATATATATATATATATATATATATATATATATATATATATATATATATATATATATATATATATATATATATATATATATATATACACAGTTGAATAAATAGTCATTGCATCAAAACAAGAAATAAAAATTGTACACTCTTTTTATTTCTTCTTTTGATGCAATGACTATTTATTTCAACTATGTATTTTTACCTTTTCAGGTAAATCTGTAAAAAATATATTTTTAGAGCACCACAATTTAGAGCTATATAAAAAGTTATAGCCAAAATAATTTTCAAACTATGTATTTCTTATAACTTTTTAGATTCCTTGACTATTTATTTCAATTGTATAAATTTTTATTTTCAGGTCAAATTCAAAAAAAAGATTAACTAAAACTTTATTATTTTAGCCAAATAAAAAAATTTAGCCTAAATAATGTAGTTCTATCCAAGTTTTATCATAAATTATATTCGAAAAAAATTATCAAAAGAAGTAACACACATAAAAAGATAAAAATAAATTTAATTTTTCAAAAAAAAAATATCACATATACAAGAAAAAATCATGTGGTAGGCGGGTGCACCACACTCTTTGCCACATCAACGTCTAGGGGGTGATGGCTCTCAAACGGCCAAGTTGAGGGGGTAATTATGACCACAAATAGTTTAAGGCTGTAACTAATAATCTGTGTCAAGTTTAGGGGGATTTTATGGTATTTTGCCTAATATTAACTATTAAGTAAATCTCTTCATGTCCTTATTCATCATTTGATACTTAAAAGCACTTTTTTAAAAAATTAACTAAACCAAATTAGTGCCCAAAAGTATTTGAGATTGATTAGCCAAATATAAACTGCTCCTCTTTATAATTGCTTTTTCGAAAAATACTTTACAAAAAAAGCACATTTCAAAATAAACAGATTCTTTAAAGCAAACAGTTCTAGGTCGCTGTCGCACTTTAAACTTTGGAATGGACATTTCATTGTTTTGTGAAAATTTTTCTGTTTGTTGACTTTGACTTTATGTCCACTTTTTCTTTTTCTCTCTTTTGTTCTGATGCACACTTTTCCATCTAGAGTGAAGTTCCTTAAAGCTTCGCAAAAGGAATTATGTATTAAAAATTAATAAAAACATAAAACAACTTGCATTTATAAATATATATAAAAAAAAATTCACTTAATTACAATTAATTAATTATATTTTCTTCTCACTGAATTACTTAACTATAAAAAGTTGATATAATTTGGATGCGAGTAAAGTTTTATCGATTTTTTCCTTTAATTGAATGGACAAATGAAGAAACAGATTAAAGTTCTTTTTATAAAGCCAAGTGAGAGCAAACATCAAACGCATATAAACCTATAGCCAGTTTGGCCAAGTTTTCTCAAACAAAAAAAAAGTGTTTTTTCTCAAAAGCACTTTTTTTTCTTCTAATTTGAGGTGTTTGACCAAGCTTATTTGGGGAAAAAAAGTGCTTTTGAGAAGAAGCAGAAACAGTTTCAAAGAAGCAGAAAAAAGTAGTTTCTTTCCAAAAGGAGAAGCAGAAGCAGTTTTGGTTTTTCTTCTTACCTAAAATACCCTTAACAAAATATAGTATATACCAAAATAACCCTTAAACCTAATACTTAGGATATTAATTTATAAATATTTCTTCTTATTTTTGGGAAACTTTCTAATATATAGTATCTTTACTCTTTAGGGGTGAATGCTTTTATATTTGTTGAAGGAATTTTAATATATTTAACTTATATTAAAAGAATTAAGTATTTTTTAATTTATTTTCATATTTTACTTAAATAAAATGACTTTTTTTTAATTATTGCATGCAATAACAAAATTTTTGATATTATTTATTTACTTATAATATTAATTATTAAGTAAATCTATTCATGTCCTTATTCCTAATTTGACATTTAAAAGCACTTTCTAAAAAGCTTGGCCAAACATAAATTATTTCTCAAAAGTGCTCTCCAGACTGATTAGCCAAACACAAACTGATTCTCTCCAAAAGTACTTTTTTCAAAAGCACTTTTTTCAAAAGCAATTCTCAAAATAAGCTGATTTCTCAAGACACTTGTTCTTTTCTTCAAATACTTCTTCTGGTTGAAGAAATATCATCAGAAACGCCAAAAGCAAAAGTAAGTCAAGACTTTATGAGTACATTTTTTGCTCTTCTTTGTTGCTTCTGAGTTCTGACGTTGTAATAATTATTGGCTTAAGTCATAATTAAAAATTAACTATTTCATAAATTAAGGAAAATAAATCAAGTGATTACAGTGGCGGAGGTAGAGTGTTGAGATCGGGTTCGACCGAACCCAGTAATTTTGATTCGAATCCTGTGTTTGTCTTACTAAATCTTTTAAATATGTATAAATGATTAATTTAGAACCCAGTAACTTTTAACGATTAAAATCCCGAACCCATAAGCTCGAAATTCTGGCTCCGCCTCTGAGTGATTAGTAATATGCTCACTATGGTTCGAGCCTTAAATTTGGAGGCGAGGTCTCCCCATTGCTTAATTACTACAGTAATTACTTTAATGTAGTTTAACTAGTGATGGCATATTAATATATATATATATATCAAATTATCAATTAATGTTTGTAATCTAGCTATCTTACTATATTAAAAGGAGAGTAGTATGCATTGTGGTTAAACCAAGTGGCAAGCTAAAATGAAGTCACTTGACAATTTTAGGACAACATTAATAATTAGAAATTATATATAGAAACATAATTAATGGAGGTAGTTTAATGAATCTTATACATAATCTCAATAGATCTAGATAAATCTAATATATATATCTATATTTAAATTTATATGTATATTTGTATCAATATCTATATCTATATCTATATTTATATCTATATATTGATCCACTCATAGATTTTCTTCTATGTTAGCTAGAAATATGGAGGTAAAAAATTAATTAAAAACTATAATAGAAAAATATATATATAAAGACGTGAATTGAGATAACCTATGACTATTTATACTTTGGAGTAAGTTAAAATATAAAATAAAACTAAAAATTACTTAAGATATTAAAGATTTATTGAGTTTAAAAACTAAATAAATTCAAGCAACAAAATAAGATCTTACATAAAGTATACAAATTAATTATAAGGTAAGAGAAAAATTAAATAATCAGCAAAAAATATTTTAATAACAAGAAAAATAAATTCATATTAATATTGATAAATCATGCAAACGAATATTTTATACGTAAATATTACTACAATATTTAGATATAATGTGTTCAAACAATTAAGAAAATATTTTCCTATGATTAATATTTGAATTGAGTTTAGTTAGTTTAAGTTTAAAAGCATACCATAATTTTTTTAAAATATGGTCCAATTAAGAAAATAGAATGATAAAAATTATTTAAATTTAAGATGAGAGAGTATTTTAATTTTTATCTATATTATATTAGAATGAGTGTGGTAAAAATAGATATTAAATTCAAACAGGCTAATAAAAATTCACATGACAATGTAATAATATTAGGTATTGAATAATATAAAATCAATAATAAAGAATAAATAGAAAAAAAAACTAAGATTTTTCATCATAGGAAAAAGTGTAAAACTTATTTAAATTTGAGATGAGAAAGTTTTTTATATTATGATAAGAAAAGTCATAATATAAGTCCACATAACTCAAGTCTAATAGTAAAATAAAAAACTAAAAATATTGAACAATAAAAATAAATTAGAGATAATATAAGGATATTTATAAATCATAAGTTTAGAAAATAAAATAAAGTAAATATACAATACTTAAAAATATTATTTAAATTTTAAATAATTTAAAATTTTCGAGCAATATTTTTAAAACAAAATAAATATTTATTTTATAATTAATAAATTATATATTTATCTTATATTATTAAAGAAAAGTAGTTGAGAATGATATTAAATAAAGTTATGAGTTAATAAAAACGACATAAAACGTAATAAGACTATATATTCGATTGAAAAATAGGAAAATTATGTTAACTTATTAGAAATTTACTATCAGAAATGAAAAGAAAAGACTATTTGAATTTGATATTAGAAAGTTCTTAAAACTATGCTGTAAATGCTCAAATTATGAATAATACCACGAAATTGAAGTCTTATTTATGAAAAATAAAACAATAATAAAATTTTAAATTATAAAATAAATTTCTAATATAGGTAATTTTATAAAAATTAATTTTGTATCATAAAACTAAAAAAGAAAAAAAATTATGTAAAGAAGTAAAATGACAGTGAAAATATTACTACAATATTTAGATATAATATGTTCAAACAATTAAGAAAATATTTTTCTGTGATTAATAACTGAATCGAGTGCAGTTAGTTTGAGTTTGAATTCATAGCATAATTATTTGAAAATGTGGTCAAGTTTAGAAAATAAAATGATAAGAATTATTTGAGTTTGAGATGAGATTCTTTTAAAAAAATATTACGTAAAGGATTAAAATGATAGTAAAAATATTATTACAATATTTAGAAATAATGTGATCAAAAGATTAAGATTTTTTTCTATGAATAAATAAATTATTAAAAATACAAAATAAATTTCTAATATTGGTAACCTTAGTAATGAAAATTAAAAATTAAATTTTATCTTATAGATAAAAAAAGAACAAAAATTTAACTGCATCTAATACAAAATTAATTATAAGAGAACTCAATACATTTGGAACATGATAATCAAATAGCTTATGTATTAATATTTAGATTTATGATTAATATCTAAATCGAGTGCAGTTAGTTTGAGTTTTAATGCATAGCATAATTTTTTGAAAATGTGGTCCAGTTTAGAAAATAAAATGATAAGAATTATTTGAGTTTGAGACGAATTTTTAAAAAAAATATATTACGTAAAGAATTAAAATGATAGTAAAAATATTATTACAATATTTAGAAATAATGTGTTCATAAAGTTAAGAAAGTTTTTTTCTATGATTAAATAAATTTTTAAAAATAAAAAATAAATTTCTAATATTGGTAATATTAATAATGAAAATTAAAATTAAATTTTATCTTATAGCTAAAAAGAAAGAAAATTTAA
This sequence comes from Nicotiana tabacum, assembly GCF_000715075.1. Taxonomy (NCBI): domain Eukaryota; kingdom Viridiplantae; phylum Streptophyta; class Magnoliopsida; order Solanales; family Solanaceae; genus Nicotiana; species Nicotiana tabacum. Next base: position 90,126,707 of record NC_134087.1, read on the forward strand.
CTGCATCTAATACAAAATTAATTATAAGAGAACTCAATACATTTGGAATATGATAATCAAATAACTTATGTATTAATATTTTAGACTAATTAAAAGTTACAATTTAAAACAAAACATGACATTATTTTGGTTATAGGTAAAATATTAATATAAAACTAATTAACATTTATAGTAGGGAAGAGAATGTATATTAAAAAGAAAATATAGGTAGTGTGAGGATACTTATACTTTAAATTAATTTTAATGTAGATAAAATAAATTAATTAAATTATATTTAAAAATATTACTGACAAATTTAAATGATGAAAATATTATGAATAAGAGGATAAAAGCATAAAAATATATCAAATTTTGAGAATAAAATATTTATTTTTATCACATACTATTAAAAGGATAATAAGCAAGACAGTAATTTAATCATAAGCTAACAAAACATTATATGATAGTATGATAATATGAAATATTAAATAATATAATAACTATAAGAAAAAGAACAAAAAAAAAGAATTTACGTAAAAATGATGTGATGAATAAGACATATTTGACTTCCTGATAAAAATAAAGTGATTGTAAGAATTTTGTTAAAATAATATGATCTAATGTGCTCGAACAAAATAGATCACAATATGACATGTTTAGTATTCTTTAATATCGACAATGGAATGAAATGCAAGTACTAAAATCAAGGGGTTAGGTTGCTACAAATATATGTTAAAAAGATTGGTTGTCTACTACGAGATTTGATCAATGATTTCATATCCTGCTTCATAATTAAATTCTCATGTTATATAATTTTTATATGAGAGATATATATTTTAAGGTTATTTGTACATGATTCAAACAACATACATCGCAATTTGAAATGATTTGTCCGCGCATCGCGTGGGGTACTAATACTAGTATTATATTAAAAGGAGAGTAGTATGCATTGTGGTTAAGCCAAGTGGCAAGCTAAAATGAAGCTACTTGGCAATTGTAGGACAACATTAATTATTAGAAATTATAAATGGAAACATAATTAAAGGAAGTAGTTTAATGAATCTTATACATAATCTAAATATATCTTAGACAAATCTAATCTCTCTCTCTCTCTCTCTCTCTCTCTCTCTCTCTCTCTCTCTCTCTTCTCTCTCTCTTTATACATACATACATATATATATTGATCCACTCATAGATTTTCTTCTAAATTAGCTAGAAATATGGAGGTAAAAAATTAATTAAAAAACTAAAATAGAAAAAAATAAAAAATATAGAAAGACGTAAATTGAGATAACCTATGACTATTTATACTTTGAAGTAAGTTAAAATATAAAATAAAACTTACTTAAGATATTAAAGATTTATTGACTTCAAAAATTAAAAAAATTCAAGCAGTAAAATAAGATCTTACATAAAGTATAAAGTTATTTATAAGATAAGAAAAAACTTAAATATTATATATATATTAAAATGAATGTAGTGATGCATGACATTAATATTAAAAGGAATGTAGTGAGGCATGACATTAAGCCAAGTGGCATATTCAAAATACCACTTAGAAATAGTATATGGAGAAATAATCTAAATAGAAATATTTCTACTTAGTATTTTTAAGACATAATCTAAATAGATTTTTAGACAATTATTTGAACATTTAAACTAAAAATGTTCTCTTTTTGAGAGTATGTTGGACGTACACAAAGAGAGATGCAACTTTTATTAAGCAAACAAATATATTAGAGCTATAAGTATCTTTACTTAAATTTGTGTGTAATTCAATTATGGTAGGTATCCTTTTTTGAGAAAGAATCAACTAAAATTTCGTTTTGTATCTTACACATTAATTTTAAGTTGAAATAATAAGTCTATATTTAGTACAAGCTTTGTATCTGACCTTATTTGCGAACAATATACATTAATATAGGTATCATATACATTACTATAAGTATTTTTAATTAAATTTTGTGTATAATTTATTATTTTTTAAACTAAAAATATTCTCTTTTTGAGAATATGTTGGACATACACAAAGAGGGATGCAATTTTCATTAAGCAAACAAATATATTATAGCTATAGGTATCTTTACTTAAATTGTGTATAATTCAGTTATGGTTGGTATCTTTTTTTGTGAAAGAATCAATTAAAATTTCGTTTTGTATCTTACACATTAATTTTAAGTTGAAATAATAATTCTATATTTAGTACAAGCTTTGTATCTGACCTTATTTGCGAACAATATACATTAATATAGGTATCATATACATTACTCTAAATATTTTTAATTAAATTTTGTGTATAATTTATTATTTTTTAAACTAAAAATGTTCTCTTTTTGAGAATATATTGGACGTACACAAAGAGAGATGCAATTTTCATTAAGCAAACAAATATATTATAGCTATAGGTATCTTTAGTTAAATTTTTGTATAATTCAGTTATGGTAGATATCCTTTTTGGAGAAAGAATCAATTAAAATTTATTTTTTGTATCTTACACATTAACTATAAGTTGAAATAATAATTTTATATTTAGTACAAGCTTTGTATCTGACCTTATTTGCTAACAATATACGTTAATATAAGTATCATATATATTATTATAGGTATCTTTATTTAAATTTTGTGTATAGTTCAGTTATGGTAGGTATTCTTTTCTAAGAAAGAAATAATTAAATAAACATTTTTTATTTATGAGTTTTGGTATCTTTATTAAATATTGTATATAATTCAATTATGGTAGGTATTCTTTTTTGAGAAAGAATCAATTAAAATTTCGTTTTGTATCTTACACATTAATTTTAAGTTGAAATAATAATTCTATATTTAGTACAAACTTTGTATCTGACCTTATTTGCGAACAATATATATTATTATAGGTATCTTAAATTAAATTTTGTGTATAATTCAGTTATGGTAGGTATTCTTTTTTAAGAATGAAATAATTAAATAAATATTTTGTATCTTACATTTATATTATATTAAAGGAAATAGTATTAAAAACGAACAAGAGGAAAAAGGAAAAAGAAAAGAAAAATTAAGGTTTGGTGGTTAACAAATTTTAATTAACCACAAAAAAAACGTTGAAAATTAGAAAATGCCAAAAGTTAAAAAATGAAAGATTCGTATCATTTCTTCAGAACTCACACATACAAATTGATTTACACATGCCTTTTCTGAATAGGATTTTATATACATAAAAATTGATTTACTATGTTAGTCTTTCCTTAGAAATCTTTATTTAAGCAACTGTTCTTTAGGGTTGGCTTCTCTACATTGCTTAGGGTTTAGCTTCCACATAAACTTTTGAAAGTATGGCTCCAAACTATAACAATATCAACGAAATATCAATGTCCAAAATGAGTTGGAATTTGAAGGTTCGTGTTGTTATATTATGGCATATTCCAGACCGCGAAAAACCAGAAAATTCTAATTCAATTGAATTAATTATTCAAGATGAAAAGGTGCATACTCTTTTACATGTTATTTTTTTCGAGTTGTGACGTATTTTCTTCAACTTATGCGCCTTACTAACTTAAATTTCTTTCCACATTTTTTATTTTAGGGAGATCCAATTCATGCAACTATTGGAAGAGCTGTTATGCGTATTTTCAAAACAAAAATACATGAAATGAGATTGTACGTTATGAAAAACTTTGTGGTTGGACCAAACAATCTGAAAATTAAGACCGGCAAGCATAAATTGAAACTGAAAATTACAGAGGTTTTATCATTTTTTGATATTGGGAACAGATTGAGTTCCCAGTTGGTATTCTATTGTTTATATCCATATGAAATATATTATTATTGTTTAAGTTCTCATCTCAGCATAATCAACCCTTCCACCGGCTTCATCTATGGTTTGAATAGCTGAATTTATCAGCTCTCCGCAGTTGACCTGTCCCTTTTCTGCCTCAACTTTGGCTTTAGGCAGTGTTAGGCTAATAGACAAAGCCTGTGAAATGGTAGAAAGAGTAAAAAGTTTCAATTACCACAAATGCCAGACAATAATAAAGAGAGAGCCTTAGCAGGAAATCAGTTTTTGCATATGCATTGCCGCATACATTTTGATTATGAATAAGCTAATGTTTGACATAATTCATGTTCCTTCATCATTGCCTCAATACAGAGGACAACTTTTGGAAAATGCACTGCAATATATCATGAGCAGTTGCTACAAAAATGTTCCCTTAAGCACATGCTTCATATCAAGCAAATTGTATAGCATCATTATTTTTCGTGGAACATTCATATCAAATAAATTGTATAGTATCATTATTTTTTATAGAACATTTACTAGGAGATGGAATGAAAGTTTTACTAAATATTTTTAATATTTGGTTGTAAAGATGGTATTAACACTAACATATTAAACTTTACGGTGTAGATCATTCTTTTTAATTATCTGCGCATCGCGCGGGTAGTAATACTAGTATTATATTAAAACGAGAGTAGTATGTATTGTGGTTAAGCCAAGTGGCAAGCTAAAATGAAGCCACTTAGCAATTGTAGGACAACATTAATTATTAAAAATTATAAATGGAAACATAATTAAAGAAAGTAGTTTAATGAATCTTATACATAATCTAAATATATCTTAGACAAATCTAATCTCTCTCTCTCTCTCTCTCTTTATATATATATATATATTGATCCACTCATAAATTTTCTTCTAAATTAGCTAGAAATATGGAAGTAAAAAATTAATTAAAAAACTAAAACAGAAAAAATAAAAAATATAGAAAGACATAAATTGAGATAACCTATGACGATTTATACTTTGAAGTAAGTTAAAATAAAAAATAAAACTTACTTAAGATATTAAAGATTTATTGACTTCTAAATTAAAAAATTCAAGCAGTAAAATAAGATCTTACATAAAGTATAAAGTTATTTATAAGATAAGAAAAAACAACTTAAATATTATATATATATATTAAAATTTCGTTTTCAGAAAATTATTTATAAGATAAGAAAACACTTAAATATATATATAGTATTATATTATATTATATTAAAAGGAATGTAGTGAGGCATGACATTAAGCCAAGTGGCATATTCAGAAAATGTCACTTAGAAATAGTACATGGAGAAATAATCTAAATAGAAATATTTCTACTTAGTATTTTTAAGACATAATCTAAATAGAATTTTAGACAAAATTAATAAGGATTAAAACAACTTAGATTTAATCAAATTTAATTTATGGTAGAAATCAATTAAAATTGACTCACATTCTTATACTAAATAAATTTTGATAGCTTTCCAAATATAATTATTAACTAACCACTTTATCTGCTTTCTTTCATTTCATAATTTTATTATTTTTAGAAATAGTACATGGAGAAATAAAATGATAGTGAAAATATTATCATTAGATATAATGTGTTCAAACAAATAAGAAATTAACTTTTATAATTAATAATAAAATGAGTGTGGTAGAAATAAATATTAAATTAAACAAGCTAATGAAAGCCAAATAACAATGTAATAATATTATGTATTGAATACTAGAATAGCAAAAATAAGGAATAAATAGAGAGAAATTAATCAAAACTTTCATCATAAAGAAAAATAATAAAACTTATTTAAATTTGAGATGAGAAAGTTGTTATTTATCTATTATAATAAGAAAGACGATATTGTGGATAATACCACACTACTTATGTCTAACAGATAAAATAAGAACTTAAAAATATTAAAAATAGCGTGAGAATATTTATGCTAAGAATTAATTTAGAAAATAAAATTAACTGAAATAAAATACTTAAAAATACTATTGATAAATTTAAAAAACTTAAGAATTCAAGCAATATTTTTAAAATAAAATAGATATTTATTTTAAGATTAAAATATTTCTAAATTTATCTATATTATATTAAAGGATAGTAATGGATAATAATACTAAATAAAGTGGCAAATTAATTAAAAGCCATATGAAACTGTGATAATACCATATATTTGATAACATAATAGCAAAAGTAAAAATAATAATTAAAATTAAATATTAGAAATGAAAGGAAAAGACTATTTTGCTTAATATTAGAAAGTTCTTAAATTTATGATGAGAATGCTCAAACTATGGATATGACCACCAAAAATTAAAGTCTTATTAGATAAGAATTAAAATTTAAAAATTATAAAATAAATATCTAATATAAGTAATTTTATTAACTAAAATTAAAAGTCAAATTTTGTATCTTGAAACTAAAAGAGATTTTTTATTGCATGTAATACAAAAAATAAATATAAAACAACTTAATAGATTTGGAATATAATAATCAAGGAACTTATATATTAATATTTTATTCTAATAAAAGTTACAACTTAAAGTCAAATATGATATTATTTTGATTATAGGTAAAATATTAATTAAACATTTCTTAGTAGGGAAGAGACTGTATAAAGAAAAAAAATAGATATAACGTGAGAATATGTTAAATTAATTTAAAATAAAATAAATTAAATAATTGAATAATATTCAAATATTATTTATAGATTTAAATAATAAAATAGTTTCGAGTAAGAGGATAAAAGCATAAAATATATTAAATTTCAAGAATAAAAAAATAATATTTATCGATAATTATTAAAAGGATAATAAGCAAAATATTGAGTCAATTAGTAAGTTGAAAAACTCACATGAAAGTATAATAATATTAAATAATAAATAATTTAATAATTATAAGCAAAGAACAAAAAAATTGTGTAAAATTTAAAAGAATAAGACTTATTTAAGCTTTAGACAAAAAAAAAAAAACTAATACTGAGAATTTTATTAAAATAATATAATTTAATATGTTTAAACGAGACAAATCACCACATGACATAGTTAGTAATTTTTAATATTGATAACGTAAATAAATATAAATAAAGTAAATAAATTTATTTAAGATATTAAGGATTGATGACTTTGAAAATTGAAAAAATAATTCAAGTAACACATTTCTTTACATAAAATACAAAAAATATTTAAAAACGTCACTTGGCTTAACATTATGTAAAGTTAATATGTATTAGTTTTAAAAAGATATTAATTACCATTATTTAAAGTTAATACGTACTCACTATTTGGGTGGTGGATTTGATTGGAGAAATAAACAAAATCCCACATTCAAAGGGAATGATTATCGATATTTATGATAAATAATATTGATAATTTTTATCAAATTCTTTAATTGATATATTGATTTCTTAACAAAAAATGAACCTTACCAATACCATAATTACAGGGTAATTGAAAAGCTAATTGTATTTATCCATATTTAGCTGCTAACAGGCTTTTAAATTTTAACAATGCCTTAATTATAGGGCAATTCAAACACAATAATATCTTTTTTGACCGTTTCTTAACCAAATATCCCATTTAATTTGAATTCGAATGGGAACATAATTATCATGCAAAATTTATACATAAACTAAAAGTGTGTGTAATTACGTAGTCATAAAGGACTAATATTATAGACAAAGAATATTCATATAATATTATTCCTTATGAGAAATTATGATATTTACAATTTAAATATTACCATATAAGGGATAAATATTATATGCCAACAATATTCGTGACTTTTATTATATTGATATATTAAATTATTAACTAAAAATAAAGTTCATATTTTGAATTTAAAGTTAATCATACTTATTTGTAATTAGCATTTAGTAGGCCTTTATACATTAGCAATACCGTAATTATAGGGTAATTCAAATACAATGAGATAATCTTTTAAAAGAATTATTTCTTAACATGGAAGTGAATAATTGATTGACAATCAAACGACATATATGGTAAAATAATATGGTGATTAAGATTCACTCAACATAAGCCTACGTACATTCAGATTCTAACCCTGCAATACTATACGGACCTTTAAGTTAATCTCTCAATTTTTTTTCTTCTTTTTTTTTCTACTCTAAATTATTTATGTTAATAAAATTACGATCTCTTCAAAGCTTTTTTGGTTAGACTAATAAATTCTATGCTAATAAATTCTATGTTTTATAGTTTTGTACTAGCAAATAGCACAAGTAATATTTGTTTGTCAAGCCATGTAGTTTGCAATGAGCTTATATGGCATGCCACTGTGAAGGGATGGTTTGAGACAACTCCGTTATTTTGTTTTGGTGTATCGTTTGTTCTATCTATTAGAATAAGTTGTTGGTCTCCTACAAATTTCACTATCAACAAGAAATAAAATTTTATATCTTTCTTCTTTTGAATTTCACTTTTCAGCTCTTCGAAAAAAAACCTCGTCCTCATGAGTTGTGATCAGTATAACTTACCAAAGTGTTCTCCAAGCAATGAATACGATGCTAAGGTTTGAGATCGTGAAGCAAGAAGGTATACTTAACATATATATATATATAGTTCAATAATGTTTTCTTAATCTAGCATATGGTACTTACTCATAAGTTACACTAATAAATAAAAATTTAGAAGGATTCCTTTAATCTTATTTTACTTATATTAATTTTAATTTAAAGTCGTCACTTTTTTTTCCCACAATTTTTTGGTTTTACTATTATTATTTTGTTGTGCGCTACAATTAACATTACATTTTTTTTGTTGTAGATGTAACTAAGGAAGCTGAAGATCCATATGAAGTATAGAAGTATTTCACAAATACAAAATGAACAAGTGTGATAGAGAACTTGAAATACAAAAAGAAGTTTTACTAGGTTATCAAGGTATATATTCATAATTGATTAAACTTATTATTATTATTATTTTATTATTTATAGTTAACATTACATTTGTCTTTTGTCACAAATGTAACTGAACAGGAATCTGAGATTTTCATAAATACGATGTATACAAGTATTTCAGAAATACGAAATAATAGTTAAAAAATAAACAAGTAGGATGGAGAACCAAAATATATAAAGGAGTTTACCAAATCATCTGTTTAAGGATTGACCAAATATATTATGAATGTACAAGAACTCTTATTTTGGCATTGTTCATTCTCAAGAGCACTACACAAACTAAAAATTATTTGTGTTATTATTTTGTTTGCATTTTTTTCTTTGGTATACTAACTTATATGCAGGACTATTATCGTTTTATTTTTGGTGATACATGACTATTATGATTACATGTATGTCTTTGTTTTTATATATAGATAGATATATAGATCAACATTTTCAAAAAAGTTATGTTTATTGTTTTAATATATGTAACCTAAACTAATAAATAATAAATATCAATAACAGTTAAAAGAAGGAAAAAAGAAGGTAAGATTGAATACAATTGAAGCATATGTGATATAAAATTTTAACTATGCTTATTGGCACGTTGAATACAATTGAAGCATGAAAATTACTTTTGAAAGTATGGATATTTTATTGGCATGTTGACAAAAAAATAGAGGGTCAAGATGTGATTATTCATTATATATTATATCGTGATTCTAATAGAATAGGTGTTTTAACTATTTGAGCTAGCAGTTATAACATAAACTAATGATGAAATATTCACACGAACAAAATAATAAAACAGTATATCGAAACCACAAAAACATGTGAAAAATTTTGATTGCGTGAAAAAGTTCTCATTATGAATGATAATTAATACATCATTTTGAATAGTGCTGAGAATAGGGAGATTTATTATTTACAAGTTGAAGTTTGGTATCTATATTTGCAAATATTAAATTTTCAGTGTTTGAAATACTAGCAAAATATTGAAAAACTCGTTTGAGAAACATTTCTAAGTGAAACAATCAACTTTCACTTGCAGGATCCAATTTTCTTTAAGGGAAACTCATGTCAAAACAATTCAACTTGTAAATATTGTTTCTCAAATTCAACTTAAATGTTTTTTTTTTAATTCAACCAAATATTACCAAACGTTTATGGGCTGCGAAGAGGTTGATTTATTTATCAAAACAGCTAAGTAACACAAAGCCTAAGGCCATGTTAGTGATGGCACTTTAGGGAATCAAATCATCTTTGTGATCTTCCATTATTATTACTCTTTATCCTTGACATAGAGACAGGGTTCTTTAAAGCATTCATTAATTGAGTCCTAAATATGGTCCCTGCTGCTGGCTGCTACTTTAATTGCACCCACACAGATAACCTTAATTTTGGAAAAAGAGAAAAGAGAACGTTAATGACTGTATGTTTCTTTGTTTTTTTTTTGTCTGTTTGGGTCGTTTTCCCAATCTGTTGTTTTTTTGCTTTAACTGAAACTTATTCATAAAAAAAACTAATAAATGTCTGCGAAGTATTCAAAGAACGACCAATAAATTACGGTATTGTTACTAATTATCCTTTTGTTTTAAGCCACCTTTTTGGTGAGAGTTTTAAGTAAAATATTCTATACTCCTATAATTTAACAGAAGGCTAAACTACCCAGCTTGAACATTGGCAAAATAACATATTATATTTTCATGAAGATTCCCATTGTAATGTTACATCAATAAAAATTACAAACTATACAGTACCATTTGTCAATAAGCCCAAATTGCTTAACGGGTAGATTTTCATTCATTTCAAACAGGGCTGGTTCGCTCATCCAGAGACCAACCAGTTTGCAAGCACACAAAAAATTGAGGTCCCAAAAACTATTTTTTCCCCAAGATGTTCAACGGGAACTAATTAAACCTGTAGATTCATAGTCTTTAGATAATTATGGAAATCATTAACTGTACATTCAGCAGGGAAAAGAACAAAATAACCAAAAGAACTTGCAAATCTGGCACATCATAGCCTAAACACTTTGCATTAAGGTACTAGATAGCTAGAAAAATTCATCTTATCACCCTTAGGATTTCCAGAATTCTTCATAGTTTGAGCTGTGGTTACAAAGAAGCTATAACCAATAGACACTTGGATTGATGGCTTTCCATCAGCCAGCATGGCTCAACGGCACGTGACCTTACAGCTTACATGACCGTGAATCGTGATGCAAACTGCCACGCATATACTGCTCTACTTGCTGCCTTAGTTCTGCTGGATAGATCTATTCTGCATCGAATCTGATCTTCTTCGGTGCAGCCTGAATTGAACCCACCTGCAAATGATATTGCCAAAATTAATTCTAACTTATGTTTTTCTAAGATTAATCTAATCAAGTCTAACTCTTTGGAGGGTGCATCATAACATAACAGATTATACTCTCTCCGATCTACTTTAATTGATTTTTTGGGCCTTCTTTTTGTGGTATGCAATATTCGATTTATGTAGATATCAAGAAGGAATTAACTTCTTTTTTCCAAAGTTGTCCTTGGAGTAAAGAGTCTCGGAATATCTGTTATATTTTCAACAAACAAATTAAAAAGATAGTAAAGTGGACTCCTTAATATGTGTGAAAACAACCAAATAATCAATTAAAGTGAGTACTTTTTAATATGTAGCATAAAGAACAAATAGTCATGCACAATAAAAAATATACAGAAAACCTCATACATATGTGATAGATTGCTGATTCTCTAAATTCGTAAATTTTGGTGGCTCCTTTGCAAATACCATAACCCCTTTGCATTTAACTTCCTAATGGACTGTGCAATGGTTTCAGCTAACCTATAAAACTCTTGCATTATCCTCGTGGAAAGCATTGGTCACTTTCCTAATTCCAGTTCTTTCGAGTGTTTAGCCAAGTGATTAGCATTCTTGCCGCAACAAAACAAATGCCTGCTCAACAGTATGATACTAGCCGAGCATGGAAAAGTTGCTATAAAGAAAATATCATATGTGCAAAATCTAGTTAACTACTAGATTAACCAAAACATAAAAAGGGTTTCCGTACTCCAAGTAGTAACAAGCTGGCTGTAATTGCAGCATCAGAAAGTAAGACTGAGAATATAGGAAGAAGCTTATATGTTCTTACAATTTCTGGGCACTCATAGTCAATTCCTGCTGCTTCAATCCTCTTTCGCCTCTTCTTGTCGCACTTTAATATTCCTTCAACCAACTTCTTGTGCTCATCCAGCATTCTTTCCTGGATATGATTTTTAGCACTCAACAAGTTTATATTTGAAAAGATGGAGGTCATAATACTAGACTCTTACCATGCTCTTAAGTCTTAGCAGTTAGCCCAAGCCAAAAGCAAAAATGTTAATGTCCTACTGAATCTTACCTTATCTTGACGCTTCTTTTCAATTTTAACCCAATCCAAGGGTTTGCACCAGCGGTTCACACCTTTCCACCTATGTACAAATCAGAGTTGTTAACCACCATCAGATAAAAATCCAAATTTTGAAATATGCATCTCCATGCTAATGAAGTATCATAACCTACCCACTAAATTTTCAACTTCTTCATAGTCCTTCTGAAGTTTTAAAATATTCACGATAATACCATGCCTAAGCTGCACCCTTCCCCCCCCCTCCCCCCCCCGGAATCTTTAAGACTAAGCATGTATAATTTTGAAGCAGAAAATATTCCTAGTACTTCAATTTTGCAAGTTGATGTATTCTTTTTAAAGAAAAAATTGTTTTATCATACATAAGCGGAGGGGAAGGAGGTTACAAGGTGGGGAATCAAACCCCCAACAACAAGGTGGATTATCAGGTAGCCAACCAACAGGTTTGAGGCTACCATGATTCCCCAATATATTCTTTAATCCAGCCAAAAAAGTGTTCTGAACGAAAAATGATATGCACGTTCTTTGAATGGTTGGTAAACCAATTTATTGTAGAATGCCAAAGACAATAAAGTCCCAATCAACCTCCCACCACCTACAAACAATCTCCCTATTCGCAGTCCAAAATACTCCTTCCGTTCACTTTTACTTGGCACGTTTTGACTTTTCACACCCCTTAAGAAATAATAAATGAAGGGCATAATTTACCATGATACCCATATTAATTGATGCATATTTTATTGGATTTGAGCAGTGATTAAAAAAGCACTCGCTTCATCACTTTAAGCGAGAAGCGAAGCGAGGCGGGAAGGGCAGCGCTTCTGCTCTTTGAAGCGACATTGGTACGAAAAAGCGACCGCTTCTCTGTAAAAAGCAAGAAGCGATGAAGCGAGAGAAGCGTACGCTTCTGTGTTTAAAATTAACCCAAGCCCTATTTTATTAAAAAACGAGTTTGTAAAATACAAACACTGTCTGGCAGTGTTAAAAATAGCGTGAAGCGAGGAAAAGTGACAACCCCCATTTCACGAAAAGCGAGAAGCGAGAAGCGAAGCGCACGCTTTTTTGAAGTGAAGCGGAATTTTAAAAAAAAAAATTAAAATAAATACGGCATAGACAACACATGTAATTGTAAGCAAATGTTCAATACTTGAATTAAAAAACTAAAGAGTAGCATCAATTAAAGCACAAAATGAGCATCATATTCTTCTACAAGATTGTCAAGAGTAGCACCAATTAAAGCACCAAATGAGCATCCTATTCTTCTACAAGATTGTCAAATTCTTGTATTCCACTATCATTATTATATTGCTCGTCATATTCTTCAACTTCATCTTCTTCATCAATTAGGGACAAAGTAGTTGCCTGTTTTCCCTTCCTCTGTGAACTTGAAGTTGAGGTACTCCCCCTCAAACCATAAATCCTCTCCCCCATTCCACGCGCCTCCGCAACATCACCCCAAATGATATCAGAAGTATCCTTAAATACTTCTTCATCTGCATGATCTTCCGAGACTCCAGTTAGCCATTCATTAGCATCATCGATGTTGTCCAAACTAATTGGATCAATTACATTGCGAGCGTTGTAACGACGCCTCAATGTTCTATTGTACTTAATGAAGACTAGATCATTGAGACGCTTCAAGGTTAGTTTGTTCTTCTTTTTGGTATGAATCTGCAAGTAATAAGTAATTAGTAAGATTAGTAAAATTGAGATATAATTTAATTATCTCAATATACTAAATCTTTCTTATTAGTTCTTACATGCTCAAACACGCTCCAATTCTTTTCACACCCGGATGAGCTACATGTTAGACTTAGATCCTTGATGGCAAACTTTTGTAAATCTGGAGTGGAATGACCAAATTGCTTCCACCATTCAACTGTAGAAGTAGAACAAATTTTCAAAACATAATATTAATAAAGAAATAACTTATTAACTATAAAACAACATATAAGCACTCGCTCACCTGGTGACTTTGTCTTTCTTTGTCTAATGGCCATGTTTTTTCCAAAAAGGTTTTCGGCATTCCTATAAATACTAAATTGCTCTGTGATTTTATCTTGCACGGATTCTTCAGGTATCAACTTCTCAATGCATTCATAGTATCCATTCCACAAAGGTTCATCTCCTAGAATCCTCTCTTCATTGTCATAAAACAGTTCCGGGTTCAAAACAAGTCCAGCATGCAAAGGGCTATGAAGCTTACTATCCCACCTTTTATCTATGATCTCAAAGACTCTTTTGTATTTTTTTTGATCACTAAAAGAGGCTTGAATAGCCTCCTTTGTCCTATCAATTGCTTCGTACAAGTAGCCCATTGGTGGCCTTAGCTCCCCATCCACCAAACGAAGCACTTTAACTAAAGGACCACCTGGGAGCACGTGATTTTTGCCTCATACGAATTACTCCAAAAGAATTCCCAAAATTAGGTCTTTTCTTTAACTAGGTGTTATTTTTAGGAATTATTATGTCAGGAACAGATCTGAAAACTTAGTCCAAGTCAATGAAGCAGCTTCATTTGAACTGTCTAACCCATAGGTGTGCCACCACTCATAGGCAGTTCCTCGAAGCTGGAAAGTAGTGAAGGAGACCCCACTCGATCCCGATATACCCATGGTACGGAGAATACAGTAACTCTCATCTAGAAATCCTAGAGCATCATCCGATGCTAGACCACTGAATACATGAGGCTTGTACTTCTTGAACCTCTTAAGCCTCATCTGCTCATCCTCGGAAGCCGCTGCCCTGTCCTCGGGCTAATCTCGGACTGCAGGCTGTACAGGAATAATCTTAGGGAACTGCTCAACATGCACTCGCTGCTCAGGAGTGCGGGCGGCGGGAGTCTGTGCTCCTCCCCCGGACTAAGATATAGCTACACCAAGGGGAAGCAACCATGCCTGAGCCAAAGTGGTGTACATGCTCATGAACTGTGCTAGAGTCTCCTGAAGTGTTGGAGTAATAGTAGCAGTAGGCGTATCAGGTGCCTGGACTTCGGTTGGAACTGTTGGCGGCACCTTGGTGGCAGCTCGCGTAGGTTCTCTGGCTGCACCACGTGCGCGTCCTCGGCCTTTACCCCGACCCTGGCCTCTGAAGACTGCAGTAGGGGGCGCGGGTGCCTGATCATCTCGTGTAGCGCATGTCCTCACCATCTATGAGAGAATAGAAGACATAAGTTTAGAATTGTGATGTCAAGATCTCGCACGACAGGGAAATCAAATGAAGTGGAATTTTCCTAACAGTTACATAGCCTCTCGTAGATAAGTACAGACATCTCCGTACCGATTAACGAGACTCTAATAAACCGGCTTGTGATTTATAACTCCAGTAGACATGTAATTTTTGACCCACACATTAGAATCACCTATAATAGTCCTAGTATTTTTAGGATATTTATTTGAACTTATTTCTATAGGATTTTACTTAATTATTAAATTTAATTCTATTTTTAAAGCACAAGAAAATTGAAAAATGTAAAAATAGTTTCATGTTTTATTTTATTCTATTTAGTTTAGGTTATTAATATTTTTATGGCCATATATTTTTATTTTTACCATGATTTTCACTTTTATTTTGAATATAATAATTTATATAAAAAATAATATATAAAATATAGTTTCATAGTATGATATATTTTACTTTTATTAATCATAATTAATTTTAAATCCGTTTGTAAAGAAAATGTTTAAGTTTTCTTAATTGGTAGATTTAAAAGAGTTAAAGTCCCAAATTATAGGCCCAATTCGGATGTTAAAGGGGCCCAAATCTGGGCAACCCAATCCCATAACCCTTTCAACCCAACCAACCCAATCTCCTGACCCACGAAACCCACCGACCCGCCCCGTTTTTAATTTTTAATCTCAGCCATTCATCCCTTTTGATCCAACGACCATGATTAATCCCCACATCCCCAAATATAAACCCAATATTTCCCAAAAAAACCCTAATCCTAAACCTAATCTCAAGACCAGCCGCAACCCCCATCGCTGCCCGCCTCCAAACTCGCCAGAACTCGCCCAAACCCGGTGAGTTCACCCACTGGTCACCCCATGGTCCCCCCTCCTTTCTTCTCCTTCTTCCACGTAGCAATGATAACAAATTCAGGATATTCGCTAATGATTTCACCCAAATCGAATCCGCCTTCTCCCTCACGCGCTTTAGTTTGTTTGAACAAATCTCGGATAAATGGGAGCGGTTAGATGTGAGTGAAAGCCGATCCACGCCTTCCATTTTTCCGATTTTTGTTTTATGAAGATTTTCGGGATTTTTCAGTGTTCTTGGAAGTTATTTTGAGAGATAAGTTTCGAATTTCTTGGAGAAGAAGCAAGAAGAAGCTTCTAGGATCCCTATATATATAGGGGATTTTTGGACAGAAAAGGGGGAGAAAAAATTTGCGGTTTGGCTTTGGAGTTTGATATTTTTTTACTCTCTTCATTTTTCTTATGGTTGATTCCAGAAAAAGATAAAAAAAAGAAAAATCCAGTTTTCTTTCTTGCTCGGAATTCTGTTTCAATACCAGAAAAATAAAAAAAAAACCTTCGTTTCTTCATTTTTTTTTCTTCTTTCATTTTTGATTTCGGTTTCAAGCTCATGGCGTTTACTTGAGGTTTGGGAGTTTGCTGTCTTCAGTTGCCGATTCGACGTTCGCCGGGGTCGAGTTCGTGGTTCGAGTTCTTGCCTTTTGGTTACTGTTTCCCGTTCGATTTTGTGACTCAAAGTATTGTAGCTGACTCTCTTAATCCTTCGCGGCTAAGAAGAAACTTGAAATTTTCGGGTTCATCTCTTTGCTCATTCTATCTGCACTGTTTTATGGTGAATCAAGCATTGAAAAGGCCATTTAGGGATATTAACTTTGCATTTGTGTTGCCGATTCTTATTAAAACATATCCTAATTTATGGTTCTGGTATTTGCTTTCCTTAGTGATTCTGTTCCCAAACATGAAATGTGCAGAAAGTTGTCTTTGGAGTTTTTTTTTTTGAACAAGATGCTTATGACTGTTATCGTAGTTCCTTCTTTTGACACTAGAATAGCCTATTCCTCAGAATAAATAGGTAAAATGAGGCTCATAATCCTACTTTTAGTCACATCTTTTGGTATTTTTGAGATTGAGTTGTTTTCCTGGAATTCCTTTTGGTTTAATCCATGACTAATTTTCTAATAAATAAGGCTTCAGAGGACTAAAGTGATATAAAAAGGGTTGGCCAGTTATAATTTATTTTCAATATCATGGTGCTACTTCTAGAATTCAGTAACCTTACTATAGGATTTTATTCACTTTCTTTATTATAAAAAAATCGACTACTTAGTTTCTTTTAGTTAGATTCCTATGGAGTGTTTGAGATTATGTATCAAGTTTATTATTTTAACAAAGGAAAAGAAAGGGGAAACGTGCTATGTTTGAAGCTTCTGAAGTTTGCTTGAAAATTAGTTTGTGTATTTGGGTCTTCTACAGTTGTTTGTATGTTAAGTCGTGAGTATTTAATTCTTTTAGATGCGATTGAGTGTTATTATGATGCCAATGTGTTGAGAGTTGCCTTAAGCTTAACTGCGACCATGATGTATCGACAATTTATTTGTCCATGAACAATTGTTTAGAAGCTTATTAGTTGTTTGTTTGGCTCGATTTATGCTTATCATGAAGGGTCGTGGGACTTGGGGTGCGACCAACCCATTAGCAATTAATTTATTTTATGCTTTAGGTATCGGGCTCGGCCGAATCAAGTGAAAAGCTAAAAACAAAACCTGAGCATGATTTAGAATTTTCTTTTATCTAGTTATTCCATTTACTTCATTTTATTATATTATTCGCAAGGAGCATGCTTAGGCCGACAACATTTGGGGAGGCAAACTTTTAGGATGTTCTTGTTTTAGCTTTTTTCGGGGCAAGAGGTCGTTCTCTTAGTTAAATTTATCAGGAATACCCCGAAGGACTTATATATGTTTTGTTCCGGGGTATGCCCCGAAGTATTTGTACTTGGAGATCGATATTAGTATTTTATTTTTATTTATTTTTCTTTTATTAGGAGGGGGACGACCTCAAGCCCTTTTGTGTGTTTATTTTTCTGTGTTTGTTTTTGCCTCAATTTGAATATCTTAAAAGCTAACTTGATCGAGTACGCAATCGTACTAGTTACGGGACTTGGGGAGTGGCTAACACCTTCTCCCCGAGTAAAATGAACTCCCTTACCCGAATCTCTGGTGCGGACTTAGTTTTGGAGTCCAAAGTGTTTTAAAGGAAAAATTATTTTTTTAAAAAAAAACGGTGACCTGGCACACCGAAATCAATGTCAGGTGGTGACTCTGAGTTAATCCTTTTGGACACACAATATTTTGTTACTTTTTAATTAAAAACCCTTTTGAGCTTTACTAATCTTTTTATTATTTTAAGAGGATTAAGTAGAGTTTGGTTAAAAAGGGGTGTGACATCTCTGACGACTCCGCTGGGAACACTTGTGGGTTCGAGCTAGTACTTGATTTTGTTGGGTTTCAAAATATTTGGTTTAGGTTTTTATGCTTTTTCATTAGCTTTACTTAATTTTTATTATGTTTTTATATTTTGTTATTTGCTAGTTGTTTATGTGTTTACAGTTTTTGCTTTATGTGTTTACTGCTTTATAACAGTCATCATATGCATTACCCGGTCAATTCTTTCTGCAACAAGTCATGGAGCACGCGTCGCGTGCACGAACTCTTTGTTGAGTCACCCTTGATTTAGAAGGGGGGCCGTCGGACACATGGAGTGGGTGGAAAGCTTGAGTAGCCACCATCGACCATACGCTCCCCCGAATTACCTTGTTAGTGAACCCCAAACTTAGGTCAGCCTTTAGGTCATTTTTATTTGCATCATGTCATTTAGACCTAGTAGGGCTCGGTCCCAGGTACCGTGTCCCTTTGTAGGAAGCTTGTCCAAATTTTGTCAAAATGGGCTCGTGACCCAGAATGTCATTTAATCATCCTATGTGCTAAATGTTGCATATGTTAGGGTAAAAAAGTCATTTGGCGGATCGATGTTTGGGAAATAAAGGTGAAAATGAAGAAAGTAGGGCCCACTCACATTTTTTTTTCATAGTTTTCCAAAAAATCAAAATAAAAATGAAAAATCCAAAAAAGATTTTACACTTTTCCATTATTTTCCAAAAATTCAAAATAAAATAAAATTTGAAAATAGAAAATCCAAAAAGATTTTACATTTTCCATCATTTTCCAAAAATTCAAAAAAATGAGAAAAAAGAAAATCCAAAAAGATTTTACATTTTCCATCATTTTCCCAAAAATTCAAAAAGGGAGAAAAAGAAAAATCCAAAAAATATTTTACAATTTTCATCAAAAATACAAAAAAATGGTTTTTCCAAATTAGTTGCATTTTTTTAAAGGCTTCCTTCCATGTCCAATCTTCCCGAACTACGCAAACCTAATTCTCGTCTTCCGGTGTGGGATACATAGGCAACCCACATAGGGTCCGATCTTCCTAGTAGGTCCTAGGTTCTTGGCTTTCGGGGTCGTAGCCAAATCTTGCATGTATAGCTATATTTGGCCACATCGGCCATTTTTGCAAAAATAGGAGTATTTTCAAAGTAGTTTGTTATCTACTGTCTTAGAGCCCTGAGTCTACAATAAAGTGTCCTCTCAATTCTAAGGTTCATTCCTGTCGAATCTGCATGTCTAGCCACTTTTGGCCACATTGACCATTCTTGCAAAATAGGGTTATTTTCGCAAAAGTGGTTCAATTACCCATGTCTTAGGATCTTGAGTTTACAACTCGGTGTCATATCACTTTAAGGTCCATCCATGTCGTGTTTGCGTCCCTAGCCACATTTGGCCATATCGACCATTTTTGCAAAATGGGCCTTTTCCGCAAAGTGATTTTTTAAGACCATGATTGTCGGGATATTAGAGTCATGTAAGCTTTAAATGGAGTATTTCTCATGCATTAGGGGTCAACTTTGTCAAGTTTGCACTAATAGTCACTCTCAGCCACTTAGGCCATTTTGCAAAATATAGCCAAATCGTGTCTTGCATTTGTCCACTAAGAAATGTTGTGGTGTCACGTAGTGTCACGAGTCGCTAACCATGTTCGCTTCATTCAGGTATGGACCAGCTGATTCGATCCAAAGTGCTGATGGTAGTAAAGATTCCTAGGAAGTTGATCAAGTGATGGAAAATGTTTTCATTGTTAGAGCAACATGAGTTAATGCAGAAATTGGGCATCCTCACTTCCCTTGTTGATATCACACCTCGCCCAGACTTAGTGGAGGTGATGCTGACTTATTGGGATCCGCAAAATTTGACTTTCAAATTTGGAGAGTGTGAGATGACTCCTACCTTGGCGGAAATGTCTGGTCTCACTCGTTTAAGCTATATAGGCAAGGACATGATACTTTCCCGAGACCACTCTAGGATAAGATTCCTCAGCGATCTGGGCCTGAAAGATAACAAGCATTTAAAATGCCTCGAGCAGTCCTGGATATTCTTGGACTATTTGTTTGCTATATTTGGACCACAGGATAGTTTTGACGTCTTTTGGGATGAGTTTTGCACAACCAAGGAAAAGTGGAAAAGACGTTGCCTCAAAGTTTTCAGCCTTGCCTTGTTGGGATTATTGGTTTTTCCATTAGATGAGAGGCACATTAGCACCCGTCTGTAGTCAGTGGTAATGGCACTATTTCATGAGAAGCAATGCAAAACCGTTACCGTTGTGCTGATGATCTTAGCCGAGTTGTACCGAGCCCTGCGTGAGGTTAGGGGAGGTGTTAGGTATTTTGAGGGAAGTAACCTTTTGCTACAATTGTGGATGATGGAGCATTTGCACACCGTTTCCTTACTTTGTCCCATCGACCGTGCCTTGAGGGATCGGGTGGTATGCATCGAGCATAGGATGAAATATCCTAAGTTTACATACCCAGTAGGGGTCACAGTGTGGATTGAGTTCCTTGGTTTGAGGACAAAGGGAATGTTTTGTGGGCTTACCTTTGGCTACCTTTAGATGATATCTTGGTAGGATGCCTCATGCATCCTTTCCTGATGCTGATAGGACTCAAGTGTGTCAGGCCGTACACTCCCATTAGGGTAATGCGACAGTTGGGCAGAAGACAGGAGGAGCCTCCAACTTTGAATCTTCAGAGGCACATCATGAATTTTAGCAAAAAGGCGGCTAACGAAATCAAGTACGTGCAATACTAGAACAATGCAAAGAGGATGAAGAAAAATACATTAGTAAAGGACGTTGGCAGGTTCGAGTGTACTCAGGAGTACCTGATTTGGTTACAGTCCATCTCACCATGGGTCAGCACCCCATTGCTAGCACAACTTAGGGGTCGGGCAGTTCAGACAAATGAATTTGAGGAGGCATCGGACCAAGATCCCTGGGATAAGCTTGAGTTGATAAAGTCTCTGTTAGCGGGATTGGCAGCAAACGTGGAGCAGCATGGCCAGTATTTGTTTAGGGTTGGCCTTCAGGGTGAGGGGGCACACGCCAGGGCCTTTATTCCCAGCATTAGTATTTCTTTATGAGGCATGTTATAGAGTTTGAGCATGACGGACAGCCCAGGGTCATCCCAGCCAGGACCGTCAAATTCAGGAGCAGCTTGAGGAGTCATTCTATTTAGGTGTTTTGAGATTGTCTTATGTTGTCTTTTACTTTTGTGTCTTGTCTAGAAGTACTGAGTCCTTTAGGTAGTGTCAAAGTCTGTCGTAGTGTAGTTGAGTCTGTCAGGTCTTTCATTATCGCACTTCCTATTGTATTTTAATATCGAAAAGTTTTTAAATGAAAAATAACAAAAAGATTTTGTTTTTAGTTTATTTTCCATCACTTTTCTAGAACTACGCTTGGTCTGATTCATGAGGGACATGATATGTAGTCAACCTACATCGGGTTCGATCAAATCATGTTTTGTTCAAAAAAAAGAGAGAAGAAAGAAAAGAGAAAAGAGTGATAAGAGGTGTTGGAAAAGAAAGAGAAGGAAGGATCGAAATGAGAAAATTGGGATGATGCCATATGACCCTGCGACCCTCAAAACCATTTTAAAACCGTTAATTGTTGCTAGGTGCATTGCACGTAATGTGATATTATTATTTGATAAATGCCCTAACGCGAACATGGTGGTTTTATGTTGTTGTCCTCTGTTATTTTTATTCAATTTCAGGAAGGTGGTTAGTTTGTTGGCATCCTGGCAAGTCATCCATACAACACCCGATCAAAGCGTCAAACAGTCATGGCTAGCAAGGAAGCAGACACTGGAGTTGTAGACCCGCCAAGAGAGATTGTTGAGTCAGAATCGGAACTGCAAGAGGAGGTCCGGAGGTTGAAGCATCAGATGGCGGAAATGTATCAAGCCTGGATTAAGGGACACCCTCCACCCTCGTTCCCTACCAACTACACATAAAACCCTGCTTCCATTCCACCACTTTCTCAATCCCAGATACCCAATACCATTGATCTTTCCCCACAACACGCACCGGGCTTTACCCTTTACCACAACTACCCCGGCACTCCGGCCCAAACTTTTATGCTCCACCAGCCAAAACAACCTCGTACCCTGTTCTGACATATGCTCCTATTTTTGTACCCCCTCCAAAAGCTACCCTCCACCGATCCTCTAGTGAGCCCTCATTCCCCGTTACAGATGCCCACTACTATGCACCAGAGCCCACCTTCAAAATCCCAGATCCTTACTCTTACACTCCCCAATTTGAGCCTCATGTTGAAACTGACAAACCACCCAAGAACGCAAAGCAAGAAGAGATGTTTAGGAAGGTACAGAGTCTGGAGCAATCATTGAGAAATATGCAAGGGTTGGGAAACCAAGTGAGTGTGGCCTATAAGGATTTGTGTTTGTTCCCCGATATCCAACTACCTGCCAGGTTCAAGATGCCCAAGTTTGACTTGTATGACGGATATGGGGATCCTGTAGCTCATCTGAGAGGTTATTGAGGTAAAATGAGAGGCGCCGGGGGAAAAGACGAATTACTAATGGCATACTTCAGCCAAAGTCTTAGTGGGACAACTTTAGAATGGTACACCCGCCAGGACGCTAGCAGGTGGTACACTTGGGATGATATGGCTCAGGCCTTCACCCGACACTTTCAGTACAATATAGACATTGTTCCAGACCGCCTATCTCTGACCAAGGTGGAAAAGAAACCTAGCGAAAGCTTTAGAGAATATGGGTTCCGATGGAGGGAGCAAGCTGCACGAGTCAATCCTCCGATGGAAGAAGACGAGATGGTTAAATACTTTCTTCAAGCCCTGGAGCCCACTTACTATGGCCACTTGATCTCATCCATTGGTAAGTCTTTCAATGATGTGGTGAAAATGGGAGAAATGGTGGAAGAGGGGCTCAAGTCGAGTAAGATCATGAGCTATTCTGCTATAAAAGCAACTACCCAAGCAATCCAGAGTGGTACCGGAAATTTGCTAGGCAAGAAGAAGAAGGAAGATATCGCTATGGTTGTCTCCGGATCATGGCATGGCCAGAGGGGTTCACCTCATCAATACACCCATCCTCGACCCCGACCTCAAACCTACGCCCAAGCTCCATATAATGCACCTCAACATTACTTTTCCCCGCAAAACCCCCAATACTCAGCCAGGCCATCCCAATACCTTGTTCACCATGCACAATCATATGATCAACCCCCTTCTTACCCGCAATGGCGTGCTCCAGCTCCGCAGAATATCTACCCAGCTCCACAAAATACCTATCCACCCCTACAAGCCTATCAAAACCCTATTGGTTCAAATTTTCGATCAAGGCCAGAGTATAGGAGAGAGAGGCAACAGCGGAAACAAACTTTTACCCCGCTTGAAGAATCCTATGCTAGTCTGTTTCAAAGGTTAAGGCAGTTGGACGTCTTAAGGTCGATTGAGTCAAAGATACCAAATCCCCCTCCAAAGAACCTCGATTATTCCCTAAGATGTGCAAATTGTTCTGATGCTCCAGGGCATGACATAGAGAAGTGTTGGCATTTGAAATGGGCAATCCAGGAGCTCATTGATACAAACCAAATTGTAGTCCAAAGCCCAGACGCACCAAACATCAACCAAAACCCTTTGCCAGCCCATGAAGAGACACATATGATTGAAATAGTTCACAAGGATGGGGAGCCCAAGAAGTCTTCTAAGTCTGTTATGATGATTCAGGCCAGTGAAAGCAATTTGGTTAAAGATCCAGACTCTACCAAAGCAACGCCCTTGATAGTTGAAGGGGTGACAGAAAAGACGAGCTCACTCAATTCTAAACCACCAGTGTTGGTCGTGAAAGGGCTGTCGAAAGATAACGGGGCAAGTCCGGAAAGTTCAAAAGTGGTAGTACCAGAGATCCAAGTAAGCCTGTCATAGTTGTGAAGGGGGCTCCTATTACCCCTATCATCATTAAACCAGTGACCCAGCTGCTAGTGGTGGATGCCAAGGCTGTTCCATGGAATTATAAACAAGTGATAGTGACATACAAAGGAAAAGAAATAGAGGAAGAAGTTAATGAAACTAGAGGATTGACTCGTTCTGGGAGATGTTTCACCCAGAAGAATTGAGGAAAGCCAAGCCATTCAAGGATAGCCAAATGCCAGTAAAGAAATCGGTCACCGAGGAAGAGGCTGTGGAGTTCCTAAAAAATATAAAAGTGCAGGATTATTCCATTGTGGAGCAATTAAGGAAAACACCAGCTCAGATTTTTCTTTTGTCTTTGTTGATACATTCAGATGAACATCGCAAGGTCTTGATGAAGATTTTGAATGAGGCATATGTTCCTGATAAGATCACAGTGAACCACTTGTAAAAGATAGCTGGCAAGATCTTCAAAGCAAATAGGATCACTTTCTCGGATGATGAACTTCCTATGGAGGGTACATAACACAACTGAGCTCTTTATCTCACGGTGAAGTATGGAAATTCTGTTGTCTTAAGGGTTTTGGTTGATAATGGCTCTAGTGCGAATATTTGTCCCCTGTCTACTCTGCAAAAACTGAAGATTGGCACCGAAAGAATCCACTTGAACAGTGTATGTGTTCGAGGCTTTGATGGGGGAGGTAAAGATTCTGTTGGAGATATAATGCTCGAATTGTCGATAGGGCCTGTTGAGTTTACCATGGAATTCCAAGTGTTAGATGTGGTTGTCTCCTACAATCTGTTGTTGGGCAGGCCCTGGATACATACTGCTAAGGCAGTCCCGTCTTCTCTGCACCAAATGGTGAAGTTTGAATGGGACAGGCAGGAAATAGTTGTGCACGGTAATGAGGACTTGTCAGCTTGTAATGATACAATTGTTCCGTTCATCGAAGCTGAAGATGATAAGGGACCTTGGGTCTATCAGACTTTCGAGACAATGTCTGTTGAGAAAATTCCAGAAGGAAAATGCATTCCGGGTCCTAAGCTATCCTCCACGTCCGTCATGGTTACGAATGAAATGTTGAAGAATGGTTTTGTGCCGGGCAAGGGTTTGGGCTCATCTCTGCAGGGTATTGTGCATCCATTACGTCCTAGTGGGAATCCAGGTATGTTTGGTTTGGGATTCATGCCCACATAGAAGGACGTGAAAAGGATTAAATATTTGAAACAGAAGGTATGGTCGGTCCCCAATCCCGTCCCACACATCTCTAAGTCTTTTGTCAAGCCAGGGGCCAAAAAACCTCCAACTTCCTCAATCCCAAACCTGTGGTCGACGTTGATGAAGAGCTGATCAAGAGGTTCCAAAGTCTGTTCGAAGAGGTCAATATGGTAGAAGTTGGTGAAGGCTCTAGTAAAGCAGATGTGCAGCTCGTTGGCCCAAACGTGAAGCTTAGCAATTGGGAAGCTACTCCTCTCCACACTAGGAAGGAGTTTTGGTAGTTTGCTTTGTTTTCCTTTCTATTATCTGGGTTATTCCAGGGTTGTAATCCAGATTTTTAGTTTTTACTTGTTTTGATGTTCAAACCATTCTATCCTTTTATTTTTCAATGAAATGCAATTTCCCGTTTTTCGTTATTCTTAATAGTGTTTTATTTTGTTCTTGTTTCTTTTATACAGTTCCTTTTATGCTGGTTGCAGTGAAGGACCCTTCAGAATGAAGCATGGCAGTGGCGGAAGCAGACGCTCAGCAATGATGCCACAAACTAACCACCACGTTTTCAAACTAACAAGATTTTTCTGAAACAGGGGCAAGATTTTTTTTTATTCCACAGGGACCTCCCATGGAAAAGCATGGTTCAGAGAGCAAGAAATTCTGTTCAGAATCCTCCAAGATGAGAGCATGGCTCAGGTAAGTTCATTCTCAGTTCTCAGGACCCTCCTAGATAATGGGATTTAATTTAAAAGCTTTCAGGACCCTCCTAGATAATGAGATTTAATTTTAAAAGTTCTCAGGACTCTCCTGGATAATGGGATTTAATTTAAAATTTTCAGGACCCTCCTGGATAATGGAATTTAGTTTTTAAATTTTCAGGACCCTCCTGGATAATGGAATTTAGTTTTAAAGCTTTCAGGACCCTCCTGGATAATAAGATTTAATTTAAAGTTTTCAGGACTCTCCTGGATAATGTGATTTAGTTTTAAGTTTTAGCGTAAGTTCTCCCTTTAGAAAATATAATTTAGCTTTAAAGTTATCACTCTTAAGATGAGATTTAATTCGAAGTTTTCAGGGCCCTCCTGGATAATGGGATTTAGCTTTTAAATTCTTAGAGATATGTAGATAACATGATCCGATTAACACTCACAAATATGCCCAGATCCCAAACTGGGCCAGAAAAATTTCTTTTGTTTTGAATATTTTGTAGCAATCAGGCACCCACCTGGATAACGAGGGAATACAGTTTCAAGTTTTAGCAATCAGGCGCCCACCTGGATAACGAGAGAATACAGTTTCAAGTTTTAGCAATCAGGCACCCACCTGGATAACGAGGGAATACAGTTCAAGTTTTGGTAATCAGGCGCCCACCTGGATAACGAGGGAATACAATTTCAAGTTTTAGCAATCAGGCGCCCACCTGGATAACGAGGAAATACAGTTTCAAGTTTTGGTAATCAGGCGCCCACTTGGATAACGAGGGAATACAGTTTCAAGTTTTAGCAATCAGGCGTCCACCTGGATAACGAGGGAATACAGTTCAAATTTTGGAAATCAGACACCCACCTGGATAACGAGGGAATACAATTCAAATTGTTGGTAATCAGGCGCCCACTTGGATAACGAGGGAATACAATTCAAGTTTTGGAAATCAGGCACCCACCTGGAGAATGAGGGAACTCATTTTATACCAAAGTCAAGCTATTGGCAGGCGCCCACCTGGAGAACGAGGGAATTCATTTCAGAGTTGCTTCAATTCGCAAATTCAAGAAGCATCAGGAGCCCGCCTGAAGAACAGGGTCCATTTTTCAGTTGCATATTGAAGATCAAGTAGAGATTCACGGAAGATTCAAGACAAGAAGTAGATAGGATCTTTTATTTTTCTTTTACTTTTGCTGTAATTTTTCCCTTTTATTTTTGATATAATGGCAGAAACCGCAGACCGGAACCTCGACGACACTTCACTCGACTCTCCACCTCGGTACTCCATCGCTCTTCTCACTCCGAACTACACGTGTCCTGATTCCTTTATAGCAAAGGATATGTAGGTAGCTCAGATATCAGGGCTCGGTCACATTCTCTTTTCTCTAGTTTTTGTCTCTCTAAATAAGGGTCGGGTCAAAAAACATGTCTTGTTGTTCTTTGTCTGAAAATACTTTGTGTTTCCCGCAAAGAGGGGCAGCTGTAGACATGTAATTTTTGACCCACGCATTAGAATCACCTCTAATAGTCCTAGTATTTTTAGGATATTTATTTGAACTTATTTCTATAGGATTTTACTTTATTATTAAATTTAATTCTACTTTTAAAGCACAAGAAAATTGAAAAATATAAAAATAGTTTCATGTTTATTTTATTCTATTTAGTTTAGGTTATTATTATTTTTATGGCCATATATTTTTATTTTTACCATGATTTTCACTTTTATTTTGAATATAATAATTTATATAAAAAATATAATATATAAAATATAGTTTCATAGTATGATATATTTTACTTTAATTAATCATAATTAATTTTAAATCCTTTTGTAAAGAAAATGTTCAAGTTTTCTTAATTGGTAGATTTAAAAGGATTAAAGTCCCAAATTATAGGCCCAATTCGGATGTTAAAGAGGCCCAAATCTGGGCAGCCCAATCCCATAACCCTTTCAACCCAACCAACCCAATCTTCTGACCCACGAAACCCACCGACCCGCCCCGTTTTTAATTTTTAATCTCAGTCATTCATCCCTTTTGATCCAACGACCATGATTAATCCCCACACCCCCAAATATAAACCCAATATTTCCCAAAAAAATCCTAATCCTAAACCTAATCTCAAGACCAGCCGCAACCCCCATCGCTGCCCGCCTCCAAACTCGCCGGAACTCGCCCAAACCCGGCGAGTTCACCCACTAGTCACCCCATGGTCCCCCTCCTCTCTTCTCCTTCTTCCACGTAGCAATGATAACAAACTCAGGATATTCGCTAATGATTTCACCCAAATCGAATCTGCCTTCTCCCTCACGCGCTTTAGTTTGTTTGAACAAATATCGGATAAATGGGAGCAGTTGGATGTGAGTGAAAACCGATCCACGCCTTCCATTTTTTCGATTTTTGTTTTATGAAGATTTTCGGGATTTTTCAGTATTCTTGGAAGTTATTTTGAGAGATAATTTTTGAATTTCTTGGAGAAGAAGCAAGAAGAAGCTTCTAGGATCCCTATATATAGGGGACAGAAAAGGGGGAGAAAAAAATTGGAGTTTGTATTTGGAGTTTGATATTTTTTTACTCTCGTCATTTTTCTTATTGTTGATTCCAGAAAAAGATAAAAAAAGAAGAAAAATCCAGTTTTCTTTCTTGCTCGGAATTCTGTTTCAATACCAGAAAAATAAAAAAAAACCTTTGTTTCTTCATTTTTTTTCTTCTTTCATTTTCGATTTCTGTTTCAATTCACGGCATTTACTTGACGTTTGGGAGTTTGCTGTCTTCAGTTGCCGATTCGAGGTTCGACGGGGTCGAGTTCGTGGTTCTCGTTCTTGCCTTTTGGTTGCTGTTTCCCGTTCGATTTTGTGACTCAAAGTATTGTAGCTGACTCTCTTAATCCTTCGCGGCTAAGAAGAAACTTGAAATTTTCAGGTTCATCTCTTTGGTCATTCTATCTGCACTGTTTTATGGTGAATCAAGAATTGTAAAGGCCATTTAGGGATATTAACTTTGCATTTGTATTGTCGATCCTTATTAAAACCTATCCTAATTTATGGTTCTAGTATTTGCTTTCCTTAGTGATTCTATTCCCAAACATGAAATGTGCAGAAAGTTGTCTTTGGAAGTTATTTTTTTTTTTAATTTTTTTTTGAACAAGATGCTTATGACTGTTATCGTAGTTCCTTCTTTTGACACTAGAATAGCCTATTCCTCAGAATAAATAGGTAAACTGAGGCTCATAATCCTACTTTTAGTCACATCTTTTGGTATTTTTGAGATTGAGTTATTTTCCTGGAATTCCTTTTGGTTTAATCCATGACTAATTTTCTAATAAATAAGGCTTCAGAGGACTAAAGTGATATAAAAAGGGTTGGATAGTTATAATTATTTTCAATATCATGGTGCTACTTCTGGAATTCAGTAACCTTACTATAGGATTTTATTCACTTTCTTTATTATAAAAAAATCGACTACTTAGTTTCTTTTAGTTAGATTCCTATGGAGTGTTTGAGATTATGTGTCAGGTTTGTTATTTTAACAAAGGAAAAGAAAGGGAAAACGTGCTATATTTGAAGCTTCTGAAGTTTGCTTGAAAATTAGTTTGTGTATTTGGGTCTTCTACAATTGTTCGTATGTTAAGTTGTGAGTATTTAATCCTTTTAGATGCGGTTGAGTGTTATTATGATGCCAACATGTTAAGAGTTGCCTTAAGGTTAACTGCGACCATGATGTATCGGCAATTTATTTGTCCATGAACAATTGTTTATAATCTTATTAGTTGTTTGTTTCACTTGATTTATGCTTATCATGATGGGTCGTGGGACTTGGGGGTGCGACCAACCCATTAGCAATTAATTTATTTTATGCTTTAGGTATCGAGTTCGGCCGAATCAAGTGAAGAGCTAAAAACAAAACCTGAGCATGATTTAGAATTTTCTTTTATCTAGTTATTCCATTTGCTTCATTTTATTATATTATTCGCTAGGAGCATGCTTAGGCCGACAACATTTGGGTAGGCAAACTTTTAGGATGTTCTTGTTTTAGCTTCTTTCGGGGCAAGAGGTCGTTCCCTTAGTTAAATTTATTAGGGGAATACCCCGAAGGACTTGTATATGTTTTGTTCTGGGGTATGCCCCGAAGTATTTGTACTTGGAGATCGATTTTAGAACTCGTAGTATTTTATTTTTATTTATTTTTCTTTTATTAGGAGGGGGACGACCTCAAGCCCTTTTGTGTGTTTATTTTTCTATGTTTGTTTTTGCCTCAATTTGAATATCTTAAAAGCCAACTTGATCGAGTGCGTAACCGTACTAGTTACGGGACTTGGGGAGTGCCTAACACCTTCTCCCTGAGTCAAATGAACTCCCTTACCCAAATCTCTAGTGTGTATTTAGGTTTGAAATTCAAAGTGTTTTAAAGGAAAAATTATTTTTTTTAAAAAAAAACGGTGACCTGGCACACCGAAATCAATGTCAAGGAAAACTAGAATGTTCTCTTCTTTCTCTCTCTAGCTGCGATAAACAGTAGCGACACAACAGTTCACCGACCATAAATCCATATTTCGGCAGTGGAAATTCACCAAATTGGTCTCAAAAGAACCCCCTTCTCTTTGCAAACAATCCCCAGTTGGTTTCATCCTCAAATCAATAGCCAGTTTTTCCAAATCTTAATTTTCATTTCGCGATTACTGTAGCGATTACTGTAGCGCGCAGAAATTTTATTAAATTCATCTGCTTCTTCACGCCAATGGAGCCTTGAAAATCTTCATGAATTAATGTGAAGTTTACTGTAGATCGCAGGATTTGTGTTTTGAGCAGCCATGGCTTCCATCGTCTCTCCCCAGCTTCCAGTTGTGTGAGAGCCCAATCCAAATCGTAGTGAGCATATCCCCAACAACAAGATTCAACAAACTTACGCCTCTCAATTACTTACAAATAATTCTTCTTCAATCTCCACAAAACTGGTCTTAAAACCTGTTCAAATTGTTCATGGGGAACCTACAATTCAATTCACAATGGAGGAAAGACAAACTTTTGTTGTTGAAGAAGGACTGCATCAAGCAGTTGTGTTGAAGTTATCTCCAAGAGCGCCAGATTTGCAGGTTCTTAGAAGCTTACTGCCAAAAATACTAAGCATAAAAGGCCATTGCTTGATTGGTCATCTTGCCCCACGTCAACTACTGTTAAGATTGGATCAACCAGAGGATTTTGTCAACGCACGAGCCCGAGCAGTAAATTCTTTTTCGCACAGTGGCGAACAACATCAGTATAGGGTCTTCCCTTGGACAGTTGGATACAATCCTAAGGAAGAAACATCAAAGGCTGCAGTTTAGATTTCATTACCAAACTTGTCTCCAGAATTATTTGCTCGACAATCACTGTTGTCAATAGCTAATGCAGTGGGTAAACCAATTGCTATCGACAAAGCAACACAGGTGAAATCTCGACCTAGCACTGCTAGAGTTAAGGTTATTCTCGATCTTTTAGACAAACTGCCAACGCGTATACGTTTGCAGCATTTTGATAATGCATCTGGAAAGATTGTCGAGGTATTTCAAGAAGTAATATATGATAACCTCTCGGGTTATTGTATCTATTGTAAACGGCAAGGCCGCATAGAGGAGATGTGTCGACTGCTTTTAAAGAATAAGATCGCCGCCGCCGAAAATTTGGTCGATGACATGTCCAGTGTTGATAAATTAAAAGGAGATGCTAGGGACTTCCTTAATGCTAAAAGATCTGGCCAGTCAGTGGACGATATTGCAAAAGAAGTTGGCAACTGTAATGTGACTGAAACAGCTAATGGAGAATTAAATAAGGCTAATGCTGGCCAACAGAGATCTGCTGAAGGAATTTCTGATGATAATCGAACAGGATCAAAGGTTGTTAATGGTCAAGCTAACATAATGGAAACTGTAACAGGGGCATTGCAAGATGCTACTGATCATGAAAAGCAGACTGTCAATGTAGAGGCTAAATTTCCAAATGCTCAAGCTGAAAGAGAGCAGGGATTTGAGCAGGGGACTCTGGCTCAGGGAACTGCTGTTGCACCTGTTAAACCAGTGGACAAAGCAGCAGTAGAATGTGCTGAAGGTGTTGGTCAATTTAGGACTGCTTCTAAGTCCCCTTCAATTACTGGACAGGTTAATACACAGCAGAAACAGTCTAATGTTCCGCAAGTATCAGGCCCAAAGGATGCTGTTGATCGAGGTGAGGTATCTGCACAATTTGGCAAGGACAAGGTTGGTACTGGTGCTTTGCAAGCTGCAGCTAATGCTAAACGTCCTGATGCTCGAGCAACCAATGCCAAGAACCATGCAACTAATGTGATAGTAGGACGTGACAAATCTGGAATGGAATCAGATACTGTATTTTCAGCTTTGGATGCTACTGTTGCATTGACTGCAACTGCTGATCGACTTACTGCTGGGGATCCAAAATCTGGTGCTACAGTTGATGATTTAATTGAAAAACCAACAGGTGAGGTGCATCAAAAAGGTCATAGGAATGGGCAACAAGCTGTTGCACATACACTTGCAACTGAGCAGCAGAAAATTGCAGAGCAAATCGCTGACAAAACAGTTTCTGCCCAGATTTCTGGGAATGAAAACGTTGGGATTAAGAGTTTAATGATAGAAAACAAATATGGGAAGTTGATAGGGGTTGATAAGGAAGATGACATGAACAAAAAGGAAGGGGATTGGAGCTTGGTAACACATAAAAAATCACCCACAAAGAAGCAGGTCTCACCAACGCAACATAATAGCACTGTTCGTCAAAATGATTTCACTGTTGGTTCCAGCTCAAATAATTTCGAGGTTCTTGCTGCTGCTGGGGACCCTGAAGTAGATGCAAAAGGCTTACTTGATAGTGGAATGTCCAAACATTTAGTTCCAACGCCCAGTAATGAACGAGGAGGGCAAGGCAGTCACGATTTAGTTGAAAATTTGGGATTTCGACGAAATGACTCCAACAACAACTTGAGGAATGAAATTGTGGACATCCAAGCTCACAGTTCAAATGCACCTACATTGCATTTTTCTAATCCTCAAGTAGAACAAATCATCAAGAATGCTCAGAATGAAATGATGAAAAACTCCACAATGGTTAAACAACCTTTGGTCACATTAAATACCTCTGTATTAGATGTTCCATCACAATTAGTTGAAACCTACAACGACTTTGAAGGTGAAGCTGGGCAGCGTTTTCTGTCAACTGGAAACAATGATGAATTTATCCAAGCAAAAGTGATCAAATCTAAACTTTGGTTAAAACAACGTGAAGAGGATGACGAATACGAGGATTGGGGTGATGGTCATGCAGGGTTTTCATCTGAAGAAGCTGATCAGGAGGTCGATCAAGAGAGTGCAGGTGAAGATCTTGACTGTCTAGCAATGGCAAAATATGATGAGGGACCAACAGCAAGTCATAGGAGCAAATTGAACATCAAGCTCCAATATTTTTGCCCAGAAATTCTCCAAATGGATGCTTGAAGCGAACTGCAACAACACATACAAAGCAATTAGTCCCAGCTGAAACTGATCAAACAGCTGCTACAATAAAATCTAGGCAGCAGCATATTGTAACAGATAATCCAATCTTCGATGCAATGGAGTAGCAGCTTAATCAAAATGATCCTGTTATTAAACCTACTGCTGATCGCACATCAACCGTAACAACAATTTCTGGGCAACAACAAATTGTGACAACAACTCCTACTATTACACCAGCAGAAAGAAAGCTATTGGATGCAATGGTAAGCTCAAAGCCTGCTAGCTCATTAAATCGTACTACTTTAAGCACTGGTCGAGTGAATAATAGCAGGAACAAAATGCAAAGCATATTACAACACAAAAACAAGGCAGCGTTGGTTAATAAACAGGATGGAAACAGTGTGGTAATTCAAGAACATGTTCAAGACTTGCAAAATCAGGTGCTTGTGGGCAGAGATACATATGAAGAAGGTGAAGAAGATGATATTCTAAATCAATGCAGGGCAGAGGCAGCAAGAAAAGGTGATTTGTCACCTATGCATAACGGAAAAAATAGGAAATCTCATACAAGGAAAAATAGTTGGGACGACAAGGTTAGTGATTTTTTAAATGTTAGGCGACTCCCAATGAGAGTTGCCAAACAAAAGAAGGCCGCCCCAACCACATCTACAAACTCCAATCGTTCAAAAACGAAATCATGAATTTTGAATACATCTTGAAGAATTGGGATTGTGATGAAAAAGAGTTACAAATTGAAGAAATTACAAGTTCGGACAAGAAGGGACAACATTTTAATTCCTTCATCATTTTGTTCTACCATTATATTAGTATTCTCATTTGTAATATCATCACAGAGTATGTTATAAACTCTGTGATGATCATTGAATATTTGGTAATTTCCAGCTCTTATTTTTTACATGCATGCTAGTAGGTGAGGCTACTTAAAGCCTCAATAGGAATAGTAAGGTAAGGTTTAGCCCGGTTAGTGTTGCCTTGGTCCTATGCCTTTGGAAAATATCCTCAAGGCTATGAGATTATATGCCCTCGTGAGACTTTGCCAGCAGCTACCCCATGAATCCTCTACATGAGACTGCCATCATAAGGCAATGTGAGGCGCAGAGGAGTGATTATATAGCCAAGGCATATGGGTAACAATACCGGTGCTATTGTCCCCCTTATTTGTACTCTTCCTAATTGTTGTATTTTTCTTTTCTCTTGTTAATAAAAAATTAGCCCTAGGCGCTTGCCTAGCGGATTGCCAAAAAAAAAAGAAATCAATGTCAGGTGGCGACTCTGAGTTAATCCTTTTGGACACACAATATTTTGTCACTTTTTAATTAAAAACCCTTTTGAGCTTTACTAATCTTTTTATTATTTTAAGAGGATTAAGTAGAGTTTGGTTAAAAAGGGGTGTGGCAACTCCTATGAATCTAGAGCTCTGATACCAACTTGTCACAACCCCGGCTCGTCCTCCGTGAACCATCATGGTGGCACCTAGTCTCTACGACTACGTAAGCCTAAAAATGCAAAAAATAAATGAATTTGCGGAAGAAAACAAATAAAAACCGAAATAGTGAATAAAACAGTGTTTAATAGTGCCACTCGGCATACACAATATCAACTTTCAAAACTAATACTTTTCCTAAAACCCGGAATCTCATGAAACCACAAGGCTATTGAATAACTACAAGTGTCTAACTCCAGAATATCTAAACAAAGGTAAATACATAAGGGCTGATATTATAAGGGAGAGTAGAAAGGGACTCCTCGGTCTGCGGATGCGGCAGATATACCTCGAAGTCTCTAGAGAATCGCCTCGCCTCAAGGGTAGTAGGGCTGAGTCGAAGTACCTGGATCTGCACATTAAAAACATGCGTAGAAAGGGTATGAGTACACCATAGCGGTACTCAATAAGTGCCAAGCCTAACCTCGATCGGGTAGTGACGAGGAAGGTCAGGGCCCTACCAAGGTTAAATAAAATATAAAGTTCAATAGTGTAGAACATAATAGTATAAATAAATATAGCAACAAAAGTAACACAAGATATAAAGGGCAACAACAACTATTACAGAGGCAAGGTAAACATAGAAAGAAATACGGCTCAACACCAAAAATAACAATCAGGGATCTCTCAGGATACCGTCATGTAGTCCCAAATATACATATCCAATGGATCTCCCGGGATCCCGTCCCGTAGTCCAACTCATAGTGCGCGGGGATCTACCGAAATCCTATTCTGTAGTCCCAAATGTAAATACCCAGTACTGGGGCAATCTACTGGGTGCAGTCCCGTAGTTCCATATAACAATGGGGGGGGATCTACCGGAATCCCACATCCGTAGTCCCAAATGTAATTACACATCAGCATTAGGAAAACATTCAGAAAATGTCAATTTCATATTAAGGCAAATAAGTAATTCTAGTATAACATGCTGCACAGAATTTAGGTAAATCAGTTTGAGCAAATAAGGCAATTAAAACACTTAGACATGCTTTCCTAAGCTAACAACAGGCTTTAAGTGCAGGTAATATAAACAGGAAAAGAAACATGCTAGTAATTACTTAATGAAAGCCGGATTTTCAACAATTAGCACAAGTAAGAACTCGTCACCTCACGTACAAGGCATTTCAATTAACAGTAATACCAAATCCTAAGGGGAAGGTCCCCCACACAAGGTTAGGCAAGCCACTTACCTTGAACCGACTCAAAATCAACTTGAAACCACGTTCTTGCCACGAGTACTCGACTCCAAATGGCCCAAATCTATTCAATTCAATTGCATAATGTAAATAACACTTCAAGTAGCTGATTCTATAATTAAATTATAAGCTAATACGCGAAATTAGGTAAAATGACCAAAACGCCCCTCGGGCCCACATCTTGGAATTAGGTAAAATTTATATTTCCAGAATCCTCACACTCTCACGAGTTCAGTCATACCAAAAGTACCAAAATCGTACCCCAAATGGTCCCTCAAATCATCACTTAAAGGTCTCTAATTAGTCAAGCCCTAACCCCCAAATTACCACTGATTTTCCTTAAATTTTCATGTTTATAATGATAAAAATCACCCAAATAACAAGTTTAGGGACAAAAGATATTACCCCGATGAACTCCTCTGAAAATCTCCCTTGAAAATGCTCCCTAAGGTTTCTTCCCATTTGAAAAGAAGTGAAAATAACTCAAATTCGCGAAGGCACGTTTATATATGTTCTGCCCAGTTAAACCGCATCTGCGGCCCTGGGACCGCACCTACGGTATTGCTTTTGCGGAGCCAAGGTCGCATCTACGACTTCTCATTTATTCCCTTTTCCGCTTCTACGATAGACCTTCTGCACCTGCGGTCTCGTAGGTGCGATACCCTTCTCGCACCTGCGGCTCCTGCTGGACCTCCCCAATTCCGCTTTTGCGATGCTCCACCACTTCTGTGGCTTCGCACCTGCGGGACCCAATCACATGTACGGTTATGACAAATATCAGCAACTTCAACTGCTTCAAACCACTTCCAATTCTTCCGACAACCATTTGAAATCATCTCGAGGCCCCCTATACCTCAACCAAAGTCACAAAAAAGTCTAATATCACTGTCCAAACTTATACTAATCCTTAAAACACCTAAAACAACATTGAAACGACGAATCAACCACGGATTCAAGCCTAAGAACTACAAAACTCTAGAAATACGCTTTCGATCAAAAAGTCTATGAAACCTCGTCCGAATGACCTGAAATTTTGCACACACGTCACATTCAACACTACGGAGCTACTCCAACTTCTGGAATTCCATTTTGACCCTCAGATCAAACTCTCACTATCGAACCGAAAACTTCAAAATTCGACCTTTCGGCATTTCAATCCTAAATTAGCTATGGACCTCCAAAACACAATCCGAACACGCCTCTAAGCCCGAAATCACCCAACGGAGTTAACAGAACCATCGGAATTCCATTCCAAGGACGTTTTCACACTGTTCTGACTACGGTCGAATTTCCAACACTTAAGCTCTCATTTAGGGACTAAGTGTCCCAAAACTTTTCGAAACGTAAAACCGAACATCCCGACAAATCAAAATTGCAGAAAATAAACATGAGGAGAGCAGTTAATAGGGGATCAGGGCGTTAATTCTTAAGACGACCGGATGGGTCGTCACAAATAACAACTCAAGTCATTCCATGATTCTCATACACCCATAAAACATAACATAACCTTTATTGAAATTTCCTTTACTCGAGCCATCCTCGGTCTCAACCTCCGTAAGCCGTAACTGATTCACCAATATGACTCAAACTTGAATCAACATAGCACATAACCGTGTAATCAACTAATCAATAGAAGACTCCCCCACTTGGCTCAAAACCATAGGTCAAAACACACAATAACTCATAATGCATAAAATCCATTACTGCCATAATACCATAGTGAGATTAAACTCAATCCTTCATAAAGCTCATGCAACACAGACCATCTAGTACTTCAAATCTTCTGCAAATATCGCATTCACCCTCGTAACAGTCAAGCCCACTCTCTTAAGCGACCCCAAATTCAAATTGCATACATATATTTCACTGGTAAAAGAGATCTTCCAACAAACAAGGTAAGGCTCATACGAACTTTAGAACACTCCGAAGGAGATAACCTACCTGCTTTGCCTCAAACTAATAGCTCTTCATACCCTTCCACCGTCATAAGCATTACGCAATAACTTAATCTTTCCGAGTCTGTACTCATATTGCAACATGAAATTTACTTCACTCCCCAACTAGAAAACATGAAAAGATTCTTCACACACCCAAATAGTTTTTTCTATCCTCAAGCAGACCCTTCTTGTCTCGTTTAAGTCATATGCACACATCTCGCAGTCACATCATACTATCACGTAGCTATCCAGTCATCACTCCTACTAATAGGGACACTATCGGACATACAAATCCAAAAGCACGTGCTCACACAATCAATGCCTCAATGCTCAAGCTATAGGCAAAACCCGGCCTCAAGTCCTCCAAACTGGACCAACATCAACACACAAAGATTACACCTTGCCCCTCGATCAGGGAATCATAAGCCAACAATGCACAACTGATAATGAGCGCTCATGTGCGCATGCGAACATGTGGAAGGAATTCAAAGAGTTACATTTCAAGCTGAATCAAGGACGCACAATAAGAATTGAAGAATGTGAAGTTTTTCCTAAAGGTTCTGCAGCCTCCCGAGGATAAGTACAGACGTCTTCGTATCGATCCGTGAGACTCTACTAAACCTGATCATGACTCGTGAGACCTATGTAATCTAGGGTCTGATACCAACTTGTCATGACCCTAAAACTGACCTGGTCGTGATGGCATCTATCGTGAAACTAGGCCAGCCGACACAACTCCCAAATTAACGATTTAATCAATAACAATCATTTTTAAGCCTTTAATTAATTAGATATCTCATAATGTAAGTCTAAATGAATAGTGCGGAATAAATACACAAGCCTGACATCAGGGTGTCATAAGTCACGAGCATCTACTAAGGTATGAATACAACAAAGAGTCAAAAAACGTACTAAATATAGTCTAAGGATGACAAGAGGGAGAAAAGCAGTGCTGTGAACGTGGGGCAGCTACCTTGCTAACTCTGATGACTCTGCCACTGAGCAATCAACACCCACTACCGGTGCAGAGAGTAATGTGAGTACGCCAACTCATTAAGTAATAAAAGTAAATGAAAGCTGAGCAGTAAGAAAACACATAAACCACGTCATAACACTACAACACATGTAGATCTTTTCCAAAACAGTACACAAATTATTTACTTCGTAAATAAGCTCAGTTTCAGTAAAAATCTTTTAAAACAACTTTCAATGGTTTCAAACGGGTGATAAAATAGTGAGTATAAATGATAGAAAATGTAAACAGCCCCTCGGGCAAAACATGTATCATAAACCGCCCCTCGACATAATATCAACAGAACAACCCCTCGGCTACCTCACAATAACTCATCATCAGCCCTCGGGCATAACCTGAATCAAGAACCGCCCTTCGGGAAACAATATGAATCAACAATAGCCCCTCGGGAAACAATATGAATCAACAACAGCCCCTCGGGCTACATCACATCAATCACACTGGGTACCCTCGCTCACTGGGGGTGTACAGACTCCGGGAGGGGCCCCTTACGGCCCAAGCACAATAACAAGCCATCTCGTGGCATAATCAATATATCACTCACTCAGGGTACCCGTGCTCACTGGGGTGTATAAACTTTGGGAGGGGCCCCTTACGGCCCAACACAATAATAAGCCATCTCGTGGCATAATCAAATAGGCTCTCGGCCTCATATCAAGCCACTTCATGTCATAACAAATCAGGCCCTCAGCCTCGTAATCATAAATCAGTACCACACTGCTACGGCACACAACCCGATCCCATAATATCCTCACAACACAGGCCCTCGGCCTCACTCAGTTAGAAATCTCTCATGCCACTCGAGCAACAGTGAAACATGATGCTCAGCCCCAAAATATCATTTAAAATATCAAAACGGAGTAAATATGGTTGAGTTATGAAAATAGTAGAAAACATCATGACTGAGTACAAATATGAAGTCAAAACAGTGAGGAATAGTAGTAAAAATCCCCTAAGGGTCCAAAACAGTTGGCACAAGGCCCAAATATGACATTCAACCCAAAACATGATAATACTTTCCAAAACATAATGATATCAAATAATTTTCAATCAAATACGCGATTTAACAATCATACGGGATGGACTAAGTCACAATCCCCAATGGTGCACGACCCCACGCTTGTCATCTAGCGTGTGCGTCACCTCAAAGTAGCACAACAATGTGAAATCCGGGGTTTCATACCCTCAGGACAAACATTTACAATCATTACTTACCTCAATCCGGTCCAAATTCTAACTCTCGATGCCTTTGCCGCTCGACTCGGCCTCTGAATGCTCCAAATCTAGCCAAAATAGGTTCACACCATCAAAATATGCCAAGGGAACAAAGCCCGCTCGAAAATATTCGATTTTCACAAAAAAATCCCGAAATTGGCCAAACTCGGCCCCCGAGCCCACATCTCAGAATCCATTAGAAATTACATCAATAGAATTCTTACACTCTCACGAGTTCGCACCTATCAAATACATCAAAATCCGACATCAAATGCCCATTCAAATCCCCAAAAGAATTCTAAAACTTTTCTTCCATTTTCCCCAATTTCCACTCTAATTCTTCAAATTAAATGATGAAATTCAAGACTAAATCATGGAATTAAATCAAATATTAGTGAAGAATACTTACCCCAATTGCTCCACTGAAAATCTTCTCCAATTTAACCTTCTCCTGAGCTCTCCAATGGTTTTTGTGATATTGGACTTAAACCCTCGATTTCCAAATATAATTTGTCTGCCCAGATATTTTCTTCATCGCGAACGCAGTAGCTCCCTAACATTCACGAAGCACAAAGCTTCACTAACCAAAATTCCTTCTATGCGAACACGAGGACCCTCTCGCGAACGCAATGCACATCTGACTCACCTCTTCGCGAACACGACCTCTACTACGCGAACGCATAGAACAAATGGCTTGGTGTCCCAGCTATTCCACTTCCTCTACGCGAATACGACAAAACCCTCGAGAACACGATGACCACAAACCTCAGCCCTTCGCGAATGCGGGACCACCTTCGCGAATGCGAAGGCCAACTCCACGGCCTCACATCCTTACCTTTCGCGAACGCGAGACATCCATCGCGAATGCAAAGGTCAAAAGCATGCAATACCAACATTAATTTTTCTGCAACTTTTTCCAACATGAAATGATCCGTTCAACCACCCGAAACTCACTTGAGGCCCTCGGGACCTCAACCAAACATGCCAACATATCCCATAATATCATTCAAACTTGTTCCAACCTTCAAAATGCTCAAGACAACATCAAAACACCAAACTCACACCGGATTCAAGCCTAAGAATTCCAAAAACTTCTAAATTCCGCTTTCGATCAAAAAGTCTATCAAACCTTGTGCGAATGACCGGAAATTTTGCACACATGTCAAAAGTGACACAACAGACCTACTCCAACTTCTGGAATTCCATTCCGACCCCTATATCAAAATCTCACCTATCAATCAGAAAACGCTAAAATTCCAATTTTG
This sequence comes from Nicotiana tabacum, assembly GCF_000715075.1. NCBI lineage: Eukaryota > Viridiplantae > Streptophyta > Magnoliopsida > Solanales > Solanaceae > Nicotiana > Nicotiana tabacum. The sequence goes on from NC_134087.1 coordinate 90,168,635, forward strand.
CCAATTCAAGCCTAAACCTTCCACGGACTTCCAAAACATGTTCTGATCACGCTCCTAAGTCCCTAAATTACCTAATGGAGCTAACTAAATCATAAAAATTTCAATCCGAGATCATATACTAACAAGTCAAAACTTGGGCAAACCTTTCAAATTTTAAACTTCAAACTGAGAACTGTTCTTCCAAATTCTTTTCGATTACCCTGAAAAACAAAACCGATGATTTACATAAGTCATAATACACCACATGAGGCTAGTCATGCCCGAGAACTGATGAACGAAGTGCAAAAGTTCAAAATGACCGGTCGGGTCGTTACAACAATCTTCTAATGTCATAGCTAATAAGTCAAAAGCACGCCTAAAACGTGGCAAACCATTGGGTTCTAAAGTTCGAAATCCTAGAAAAAGGAAAACAAATGATCAAAATGACACTACGAAAGAATCTCGTGAAGAAATTTACGATTTAATAAATTTTGAGATTCATGAGGAAACCACTGAGCCTGAGACTCAAGAAAATAAGGAATTATCAATAAATCCAATCGATATTGAGACAAATTTGAATCGATTTGATATAGTAGTAGATTACGTCTTTGCATATAATGTTGCATCTAGCATTATGCAAGATAATGAGGATCTTGAACCTTAATTTGTTGGAGAATGTCGAAAAAGACGTGATTGTCCAAAATGGCAAGAAACAATCCAATTAGAGTTCAATTCACTTGCAAAATGTGAAGTGTTTGGGCCTGTAGTCGAAACACCTAATGGTGTTAAGCCTGTTGGCTATAAATGGGTCTTTGTACGCAAGAGGAATGAGAAAAATGAGGTACGAAGATATAAGGCACGCCTTGTTGCATAAGGATTTTCACAAAGGTCTGGTGTTGATTATGAAGAGACATATTCACCCGTTTTGGATGCTATAACATTCCATTATCTCATTAGTTTTGCTATCCATGAAAAGCTTGACATGCATTTAATGGATGTGGTTACTGCCTACATTTATGGCTCACTTGATAATGAGATATACATGAAAATTCCCGAGGGATTTAAAATGCCCAACGCACATAATTCAAAGTCCTAGGAAATGTTTTCAATTAAATTGCAAAGATCTTTGTATGGTCTAAAGCAATCAGGACGTATGTGGTATAATCGTCTTAGTGAGTATTTATTAAAGGAAGGCTATATAAATGATTCCTTGTCTATGTGTTTTTATAAAGAAAACAACATTGGAATTTATTGTACTTGCCGTGTATGTTGATGACATAAACCTTATTGGAACTCCTATAGAACTCCAAAAGGTAATTGATTATTTAAAGAAGGAATTCAAGATGAAAGATCTCGGAAAGACAAAATTATGTCTTGGTTTGCAAATTGAACATTTGGCAAACGAAAATTTTGTTCATCATTCTACCTACATAGAAAAGGTACTAAAATGGTTTTATATGGATAGAGCATATCCATTAAGTACTCCGATGGTTGTTCGATCACTTATGTGAATAAGGATCCATTCCAACCTCAAGAAGAGAATGAAGAGCTACTTGGTCCTAAAGTACCATATCTTAGTGCAATTGGTGCACTAATGTATCTTGCTAACACTACAAGGACTAACATAGCTTTTTTAGTTAATGTCTTAGCAAGATATAGCTCTGCACTTACAATGGGACATTGGAATGGAATCAAACACATATTACTATATCTAAAAGGAACTACCGATATGAGCTTATTTTATGGAAATAATTGCAGTCCTGATCTTGTTGGTTATGCTGATGCTGGGTATTTATCTGAACCATACAAGGCTCGATCTCAAACAGGCTATGTGTTTACCTGTGGTGGCACTGCCATATCTTGGCGATCAACTAAGCAATCAATTATAGCTACTTCATCTAATCATGCTGAGATAATTGCTATTCATAAAGTAAGTAGAAAATGTGTGTGGTTGAGGTCTATAATACATCTTATTCGAGACAAATGTGGTTTGAAGTGTGACAAACTACCCACGATTTTGTATGAAGATAATGCAACATGCATAGCCCAATTGAAGGGAGGATTCATAAAAGGAGATATGACAAAACATATTTCACCAAAGTTATTTTTCACACATGATCTTCAAAAGAGTGGTGATATCAATGTGCAACAGATTCGTTCAAGTGATAATATGGTTGATTTGTTCACAAAATCTCTACCGTCGTCAACCTTCAAGAAGCTAGTACACAAGATTGGGATGCGAAGGCTCAAGGATGTAAAATGATGCTCTCATCAAGGGGAGTTTAATATGCGTTGTATTCTTTTTCCCTTACAAGGTTTTGTCCTACTGGATTTTCCTTGCAAGGTTTTTAACGAGGCAACCAAAAGATGTATTATTAGATATGTGTACTCTTTTTCCTTTTCTAGAATTTTTTGCCCATTGGATTTTATTTTAGTTAAGGTTTTAACGAGGCACATTACTTATTGAGTAGACATTCAAGGGAAGTGTTATGAATGAAATTGTAATTAGAGTGAATGTCTATCTTTGAGAGAGTTTTACTTTGTGGCTAAGTCATTTTTCCCGCATAAATAGAGGGGTCTTACCCCATTGTAAATCATCCCAAAATTCAATAAGAATTACTCTTTCTTTCTCTGCAATATTGTTCTTCTTCTTTTATTGTTTTATTTCATTAGAGTATTTTTCTAGACAAATTATTTCTAGATATTGTACTTTTGTTGGGTTCAATTCAAAGTTGTTATTTCATGGTTTGGCTTTGATTCAAAGTTATTTTTAGGGCAAAGGGCAGAACTATCACAATGGAACAAAATAATGACCCGATCTGCTCCTAAAATATCAATTTCACCCGTTGCACCATAATCTATGAAAGCATCAGACGAAAATGGAACCCCAAGGCCTCCCTCTTTCCATTGCTCCACTTCTCATCCGAATCTTTCCCCCAATTCAAAGCTCATCTAGAAAATCTCATCCCTTAATTTTCCCCTCCCCATCCCTTTTGTATAATTCTCTCTATCGTTTCCTATCTTTCTCGTCTCTCGCCTCTGCTTTTTTCCTCCTCCAATTTATTCATGTCAGTATACATCACCTCTTCACCAATCCTTATTGGGAAATTAAATAAAGAGAAGAGGGTATGGCTAATTTAACATGAGTTATATTTTGAGGAAGGAACAAAAGAGATGAGAGGAGATAAGAGATAAATGGGTTGTTAGAGAATTTTTTCTGCTGGTTTGAAGATAGTAATGCACGGATGGTTCTTACTTTAAAAGTTAGAAGAGAGTGAACGATAAAGGTGAAGAATGGGTAAGGTTTGCAGTCGCCGAAAATATTTTTTCGGCAATATCTAAATACCTTTTTTGATCATTTTTTCGATTAACTCTTTCACTGCCTTATAAAAGTTATATAGGATTACTTTATGATTTTAAAATTTAGTCATTGTAGGAATAAAAAGGCATTAAAATAATCTCAATTACTGGAGCTTTGTGATTTTGATGGATGAAATTGGTGGCCATAGTTGTGGTTTGGTTCTTGGACGGTTTAGTGAGGGGAGGGGGTAAGTGTGGATTTTAACCACTTATTAGCACCTTTTTACTTTAGTTTTTAGTCCGAAAATAGTAATTTTGGTTTTTGAATTTAATAAAATTATGTGAATTGCAGGCATACTAGAGGATGTGAGCTCAATGAAGAAATATAACTCAAGAAGGAGATGTTCCAGCTCAACTAGTCAAAGAGGAGCAGTGCAAAGGATTGTGCGGTATGCAAACTTATTCTGCAGTCATAGATGAAGATACAGCCCGCAGAAATACAAGTGCGGCCACAAATTTACCCTTGAAGCTTCAGAAGAGTTTAGCAACAGCGCGGTCCACATACTAAATTGTGCGTGCGCAGAAGCTGTTTGCACTGACAAGCTTGGAAAGATCATAGACGTTGCAAAGGACCAAATTCAAAGCCTCCTTAAAGTGCATTCACAGTCAAATTGTGTGGCCACAGAAGCTAAAGTGCGGCCGTAGAAGTTATTATGTGGACGCAGAATCCATCCTACTGTAAGAGCAACAGAAGAAAGTGCGGTCCGCAGCCAAATTGTGCGGCCGCAGAAACTCCCGAAGGGTATTTTTGTCAGCAAATTTCAGAGCACTATAAATAGATGACATACTTTTTAGGGTAATTTTTAAACTATAGCAGATGGTAGCAGTTAGAGTTAGCTATTTTGGGAAATCGGTGACTATAATAAGAGAAGATCCATTACTTTTACCTTTTAATTTTAGTTTTATATCTTCAATTACTTCTTCTTTTCAATTATTCATGACTTTGAGTACGAATAGCTAGGTTTTATCTAGGGTTGTCACCCAACCCTAGTGTGTAAAACTTATGGGTATTTAATATTAATACTTGTTATTGATTGGATGTTTGTTATTTAGCCTTGTTTATAATGTATATCTAAAATTAATGGTTGCAAACATTGATTCATGTCTATTTGACTTAGATCTTACTTGAGAAAGCAGAACCTAGTCTAGAAAAACTTGGCTAACAAGAAATTGAGCTTGTTGAAATTTTGGCTAGTTTGATTAAAGGATTGAACTAGAGATATGGATAATCCCACATGGACTCATATTAATTGTTTAGATTGCTACCCATTTGGTCTTGAAAAAGCTAATTTGGACATAATCACTCTTTGACCGAGAGGTATTGAGTGGGTACTTGAGAATTGAGAGTCATAACACACTCCAATCTACCCAACAAGTATGGATTTACTCTACCCATTATGGTTACACCTAGGTGAAAGTTACATCCCTAGGATTTTCCCTTATTTGATATAAACACCAAAAATATTTCATTCACTTATTGCTTACTAGTTTGTTTAATTTCATAGAAGTTAATTTAGATAACTTCTCACTGCTGTTTAAAAGATAAATCTAGTTATTTCAAGGTTTTTTTCTTAAGTGTTTACCTTAGCATCGAACTAAACTCTATGTGGATTTGACTCCGATTTATGTTGAATTTTATAATTACAATGACCGTTTCATACTCGTTATTTGGGCGTGAATTGGACGTGATCGGGGGTGGAGAAGAAGAGATAAAACATTTAAAAAATGTGATTATTGATTAAAAAAGGTGGTATTCGCAAAAGTTACACATGTTAAAAAGTAAAAGCCTTAGGGGGAAGGAGTTCCATCCTTATAGCGCAACTAAGGATATTCTCAATATTCTTGGTATACTCTTTGGTATACCACAATACAAAGAACAAAGCAAGAGACTCCAAGAAAGCAAACTAAATCATAAATATGAAAGTTTCCCTACAAATGGGCTGGCTTCAACAATCTATAAGGGACGGCTTGCCAAGCTACACAAACAGTAAATTTGCTTATAGTCGCAAAAGTTTTACTACAAAGGGGATAGCTTCAACAACCCATAAGGGATAGCTTGTCAAGCTACACAACTCAGAAAAATTTTGTACTATAACCAACTTTAGGTGTTATAACTCAAAAAAATTTCGTACTATAATAAGCTAACTTTCATAGAGTATACATGGACCGACCTTTTCATCCATTCGAAAGAAAGAACAAGAGGGAAATTTAGAAAGAACTCATATGTAATATATCATGAAGATTTACAAAGGTTACCAGATGATCTTACAACTACTATGTGGCCTCCTTTATATAGGACTAGGAGGTTATTACAAGACAAACTTATATTATAAAACAAACCTATCTTACATGGCAAACCTATCTACAAGTGGGTTCCTTTTTACATGTGAAAGAACTGAGGCAAAGCAACTAAAAAAACTCATGAAAACATGTAAAAGAGGTGAAATATATATGGTATAGCATGTGAAAGTATGTGGGAGCATGTGAAAGCATGTAAAAGTAGGGTGCTGCATGTGACGAAGCATGTGGAGGCATGTGAAAATGGGGCCGAAAAGTATGGAAAGATGTGAAATTTTATCTTGGCATGGGTAGATGATTTTTTAAGGATTGTTTGGTAGGTAATGTGGGATTATTATGGGATTAGCAGGTATTTAGATAATTATCTTCCATTGATTCTTTGGGGTTGTCTTCTAGGCATCTTTTCAAAGATCTTGTGTAGTAACGCCTGGAACTTGACGGTCTTTCTTCGTTGTGTTCCTTCTTCTTTGGATTGAGGGATGTAATCCGCAAACTTAATCTGGATATGTCTTGAGTGATCTTTTCTCGGATGACTTCGTACGGGGTTTGATATTCCTTTGCTGCTTCTCGGACCCTTTCCTAGTGAGGATGAGTGTTGGTATAATTCCAGATCACCCAGTATTTTGGCCATATTTCTCTTGGGATGCGCTTATTTTGCTGGAAGATAATTCTTTGTGCTTCACTATATTCTTCTTCAATGGATAAAGTGGACACGGGAAATTTCCACCAGAATGATACCTCTGCTTGCGCCTGGACTTTTCCATTAATAATTTTCACTGGCTTATGGAACATGAATAACTTTGCTTTGTAGGAATCATTGAAATATTTTATCCAATATCTTCGAGACTTGAACCATAATAGAAATATTTTAAGAGTATGTTTAATGTTATCAAATTCCTTGAAGACGTTGCACTTGAATTCCATAAAAATATAATACTAATGGCATAAGTACCAGAAAAATCATAATAGTTCATGTAGAAAATCCTTGGCTTGTGCTATGGATATGTGGCAGAATGGATATTCTGGATTGACCTACATGGCTTGAGAATGGATCCTCCATGTTGCCAGAAAACCTGGAGCTCATAATAAGTTCTTCTTTCCATTATAATTGATGGATCAAAAGGATCTATGAGGTTGAACAACTCAGGTGGATGATCCGTTGGATTTAATGAACTTGTTCCTGGTATATTTGAAAACATAAAGATATGACTGATTAACTTTTGTTTTGATTTCATTTTCGCTCGGGAAAATCTTTTTGAAGAAAATCTGCAAGAATGTTATCCTTTCCTTACAGGTGCTTGACTTGGAACTTGTATGGAGAGAACCATTGGGCCTATCTGAGAATATGAGGATTGGGAATAATTTTTGCATTTATCTAGATCATCTTTGAGAAGGCCTTCATATCCATTTCTATTAGAAATTTGTTATGAATCAGGAAAATATTGAATTTTTTGATTCCATTCTTCACTGCAAGAATTTCCTTGAAAGTTGAGTGATAATGTTGCTCGATATCATTGAACTTTCCGCTAGCATATCCACATATTTTCCTCTAGCCATCTTTTCTTCAAATAGAACAATACTCCAATATTCATTCCTTGCATCAGTTTGCAGTATCTTCTTACCTTATAAAGGGATGTAAAGGGACTTGACATCTTTAGATATCTCCTTTATTTCCCTGACTGCTTCATCTTGTTTCTTTCCCCATGATAGAGCATTTTTCTTGAGCATCTTTGTGAGCAGAGAAATATATGTAGAGATATTTGGGATGGAATCTTTTACATAATTTACTACACCCAAAAACTGTTGGATCTGCTTTGTTGTGAGGCTGGTATCAGGAAATTTGAGTAGTTCCTGACATATATATGGTCCTGGACTGTATGCACCTTGGAAAAAATGCATTCCGAGAAAATCAATCTCTTTGTGAGTAAGAACCGTCTTTTTTGCTAAAAGCATGATCCCGTACTATGTTACCAATGCCTCTAATTGATGAAGCAAGTTGATATGTTCCTCCAATGTATTATTAAATAACAATATGTCATCAATGTAAACTAATGAGGTATGGAGGATGGGCTGGAATATTTTTATCTTGCCTTTTTGGAACAAGTAGGGTGCAATTTTTAATCCGAAGGGCATGACTTTTCATTGGAAGTGATGATTGGGGATGCAAATTGCCGTTTTGGCTCTTTCTTCAGGGTGGATTCCCAATTGGCAAAATCCAGATTTAAGATCAAAGTTGGAAAAAGATTTGACCTTGGCTAAGTGGGAGCAAAGAGTGAGTTTATTTGGGATAGAGAATTTATCATCTTGGAGGAAATGGTTAAGTGGTTGGTAGTTAATAATTAACCTGAGTTTTCCTCTTGTTTGCTCAGCTCTTTTGTTGACATAAAATGCTTCGCATGCCCATTGTGAATCCGATGACTCTATTAGATCAAATTCCAATAGTTCTTCACATTCTTTCTTTGCAAGTTGAAGATGATCTGGATTCATGCCTGAAAGACTGGATTTTGTTGGATTGATGTTTTCATTCTTCTTTAAAGGGAGCTTGATAAAACACTCTTTGTTCTTCCATAATGGACTTTTCTCTTTCTTCACAAAATCCTTATGGGATTTAGCACATGAACGCTTAATGAGATCTTGTTCAATATCCTTGATTTCTTCATCGTTGGTGATTTAGAATAGCCTTGAAATTTCATAATAAGATTTGAACTGTTTTTTAAAGGTTATCCGGTTAGCCCTGATCTGGAGTTGATATTTTAGTTGTCTGAAAATGTCGAATCCAACAATAAGATCTTTTCCTGGTACATCGGACCTTATTAGCTTGGTTTTGTACTTCAATCCTGGAAAGAACTCAATTGTAACTGGGTGCTTTGTGATGACAGTGGTAGTCAAGATTCCATTTGATGCAGTGTTGAAATCCTTAAAGCGTGGCACCCATTGATCTTCAGGGAGAACAACATGATTCATGAGTGAACAAGCATCTCCAGTGTCAATGAATGCAATGACTCGAGTTGGTTTATCCCATTTGGATGAATAAACCTTGAGGTCCACTTGAGGGATGACTATGAGAGCGTTGATCTCTTCCTGGGCTTTAGCTGCTGGTTCTGAAATTTGGTAGTGGTCATCACCATGATATTTTATGTATCAATAAAGAATAA